>NC_135236.1:218885507-219186221 GCF_051348905.1 Ranitomeya variabilis | reverse complement strand
CTAAAAATGACATGACAGGTTCCCTTTAACATTACAAAGTGTAGGAGAAGCTTTGTAATTTATTTATTTCTATATCCATCTGTGAAAAACTCTGATGACATACGAATGGTAGGAATGGACACACAAACCACACACTGATGCACAACACTGATGACACCGATACCATTTTTTCACATACGTGTTTAAACACAGACCCTAAATGAGGCCTCTCATACAGAGCCGTAGAAGTTCATAAATAGTTTATGGAGCTATGTGTGCACTATAACATGGCTTTCAGTATGAACATGATATGTTTTTAGCAATTGCAGTTACATACAGAATCGGTTTGGTGGATCAAAAGTAGGTGACAGGTTCCCTTTAAGGAATGAGTGCTTGGAATAACCACAGTTACAAATTGTTGCTGCCATATAAGATTTTTTTGTTACTATTGGTTATTTCATATATCTGGGCTCCTATTTTCTTGAGAAATGAATCTTCAGCATTATTTTTTCATAGATATTTCATACTGTAGATCATTCTGAAGGTGAGCTGATAACTTAATTTTCAGTTAACAGTTCACAATATGACATGATAGGCTGACAGAAAATAAATTAAATGCTTTCTTAAATATAGCACTGACTATTTTTGTGGATCTTGGCTTAATGCAAATTAGATAACAATAACGTGCAAGGTCTAAGACATGATGTGTGTCAGAGCATGTAATGAGAGCAGGAAGCAGAATGCAAAGCTTAGGAGGTTATTCCTTTGCCTGGCACAAATCTCATGAGACCTTTACTAAGGGTACCGTCACACAGTGCCATTTTGATCGCTACGACGGCACGATCCGTGACGTCGCAGCGATCGTATGATTATCGCTCCAGCGTCGTAGACTGCGGTCACACGTTGCAATCACGGCGCTGGAGCGATGCCGAAGTCCCCGGGTAACCAGGGTAAACATCGGGTTACTAAGCGCAGGGCCGGCGCTCACAGTGCAGAGAAGCTGAGACGCCGGGGGACAGACACCGGAATGTGAGTATGTACTGTTTGTTTTTTTTACGTTTACGCTGGTAACCACGGTAAACATCGGGTTACTAAGCGCGGCCCTGCGCTTAGTTACCCGATGTTTACCCTGGTTACAAGCGAACACATCGCTGGATCGCTGTCACACACAACGATCCAGCGATGTCAGCGGGTGATCAAGCGACGAAAGAAAGTTCCAAACGATCTGCTACGACGTACGATTCTCAGCAGGGTCCCTGATCGCTGCTGCGTGTCAGACACTGCGATATCGTAACGATATCGCTAGAACGTCTTGAATCGTACCGTCGTAGCGATCAAAATGGCACTGTGTGACAGTACCCTAACTGTCCATGTAAGCTCTAAACAGTATTGTATCAGTGCACAAAAGTAGTCTGTGAGATAGACTAATGCAATTAAAGGGAACTTATCATTCAATTCATGCTGCTCAATCCACAGGAATCATAAATCAGAGGGTCATGGGTCATTGGTGGGCCGGTAGATCCAGCCAAACGGGTTACGGATCAGGAGGTCAGGCATCAGGAAGCTTCCAGGGCTGTGGTGTCACACAGAAACATGGCCTATGATGGCAGTTTAATGAGAGCCAATGCAAGTTCAGCCCCGTTTGCAAATTCAGACACCAATGTTGATTGTGCAATGGGTCCTCGCACAGGGCCATCAAATGTTTCAGAAGAAACAGTGGTAGTGTGGGGGGAACCAGCCATGGTCAAGTGCCAAACTCCAATCAAACTACACACGATGCTCCACTATCTAAATAGGTTCCTCGATAGACTTAAGGCAGACCTACTAACCAGAGGCTTCAGAGATAGTTTCGTAATTCCCACCCCAGCATTCCAAATGCAAAGAAAGTTGAAGAATTTGAATTCAGCTTATCAGCACTCTGAAGTTGTGAAAGAAAAATTAATAAAAGAGGTGTTGCTAGGCCGAATGGCAGGTCCGTTTAAGTCCCCACCCTTTCCAGACTTGGTGGTTTCTCCTTTGGGTATCGTGCCAAAGAAGGAACCAAATAAGTACTGAATGATTCACCACCTGTCATACCCATGTGGCAAGTCCATTAATGATGGCATTCACTCCGAATTATGTTCTGTCATTTCGCATCATTTGATGAGGCTATGCAGTGGGTAAGAAAGTGCGGAAAAGAGGCTCTAATGGCGAAGACTGACGTGGAATCTGCCTTTTGGTTATTGCCAGTACATCCGGTTAGTCAGCGTTTGATCGGCTGCTATTGAGAGGGAGAGTACTTTGTTGACAGATGCTTACCCATGGGCTGCTCTTTGTCGTGTTCATTGTTTGAGGCCTTTAGATGCTTTTTGGAGTGAGTAGTTAAAGACTAGTGATGGGCGAGCACTAAAATGCTCGGGTGCTTGTTGCTCGGGTCGAGCAAATTGGAATACTCGGGTACTCGACTCGAGCAATGAGTCCAATGTAAGTCTATGGGAAACCCGAGTATTTTAACCGCGATCACCCCGGGGGTCCTTTTAATGTCTGAAAATGATGGAAACACTGCTCAAATGACACAGGAACATATTGGGGATCACCCCTGGAAGCATTTCCAGCTGTAAGCAATGGTGTCAGAGTTTCACGCCATTTTTACAGGTGCACCAAAAAACATACAACAACTAAACCAAAATGGATTTTGCTGGGAAATATGTTAAGGTACATCTTTTCCAGGATAATGACTTGTATATAAGGCAAAATAATTAACCCAGACCAAAATGTTCCTCTACCACTTGGGATATGTTCACACGCAGCATTTTTGATGCGTTTTTCAACTTTAACATTGCTTTCAACCAATACAAATGCATTCACTGGGAAAGGTCATTGTAACATGTAACAACCCTAGCTGGCCATGTGTTGTGTGACACACAAGGAGACACATCTTGTTTCATTTATGAAGGATAGACTCTTAAAGTCACAAAGCCTATTTTTAGAGGGGCATCAGGCGGCATTAATATTCTTAAAGGGCCATTATTAAACAGTGGGTCTCCTATGCTGTTATTGCCTATGCAGTGAGTGGCTGGGATATCAAGAATTACGACGCATCCCAATACCCCTTTCACAAGAGGTACAGGAGGGCTTCCTGAAAAAATGTTGTATTGAATGCAAGGCCTGGCCTGCTATCAAGTCATATGCACCCCAAGAATCCTTTGAACCCGGGTACTGGATGGCCACAGGAAAATCCACTTCACATTAGTCATTTTGTAATCTCATACTGTTTACTTATGTATTGACTGCAAGGCCTGCCCTGCTACCAAGTCATATGCACCCCAATAGGTTTTTGAACCCAGGACTGGATGGCCACAGGAAAACCCACTTCACATTATTCAGTTGGTCCTACCATACTGTTTCCTTATGCATTGAATGCAGAGGCCGCCTTGACCCAAATTTGCACGCAACACAATCCCCCCTTGGAAGAAACATGGAGGAGCACCTCATAAAAAAACAATTTCATTACAAAGGAGTGGGTCTCCTAGACTTGTAATGCCCATACGCTAAGTGCATGGGCTGACAAACATTTCCTCATGGGGGGTACATTTTAAAAAATATATTTTATGGGGATCATAGACACCCTTGCCCAAAAATTGACTGGCTGTAGCAGAAAGGAACACGTTAACCCTGGTGATCTAGAGGCAGAGAATGATGAGACATTAAGGAAGGCCTCATTTAAAAACTAGGCACAATGTAAAGGAGCGGGTCTCCTAGACTTGTAATGCCCATACATTTAGTGCATGGGCTGAGAAACATTTCTCCATGGAGGGTACATTTTTTTTTAAATATTTTATGGGCATCATAGACACGCTTGTCAAAAATTGGACTGGCTGTAGCAGCAGGGAACACATTAACCCTGGTGATCTAATGGCGGAGAATGATGAGACGTTGAGGAAGGCCTCATTAAAAAGTAGGCCCAATGTAAAAGAGCGGGTCTCCTAGACTTGTAATCCCTTACACTAAGTGCATGGGCTGACAAACATTTCCCCATGGGGGTACATTTAAAAAAAATATTTTATGGGGATCATAGACACCCTTGCCCAAAAATTAACTGGCTGTAGCAGAAAGGAACACGTTAACCGTGGTGATCTAGTTGCGGAGAATGATGAGACGTTGAGGAGCGCCTCATTAAAAACTAGACCCAATGTAAAGGAGCGGGTCTCCTAGACTTGTAATACCCATACTCTAAGTGCATGGGCTGACAAACATTTCCCCTTGGAGGTACATTTTAAAAAAATATTTTATGGGCATTATATACACTCTTGCCAAAAATTGGACTAGCTGTAGCTGCAACACGTTAACCCTGGTGATCTAGTGGCAGAGAATGATTAGAGGTTGAGGAAGGCCTCATTAAAAACTAGGTCCAATGTAAAGGAGCGGATCTCCTAGACTTCTAATGCTGAGACACTAAGTGCATGGGTTGACAAACATTTCTCCATGGGGGGTACATTTTTTTTAAATATTTTATGGGCATCATAGACAGCCTTGCCAAAAATTGGACTAGGTGTAGCAGCATAGAACACGTTCACCCTGGTGTTCTAATGGCGGTGGATGATGAGACGTTGATGAAGGCCTCATTAAAAACTAGGCCCAATGTAAAGGAGTGGGTCTCCTAGTCATGTAATGCCCATACACTAAGTGTATGGGATGACAAACATTTCCCCCTGGGGGAGTACATTTTTTTGGGGTTTAAAATTAGTAGCGGGCATCATAAAAACACCCTTGCACAAAAAATGAGTGACTTTTGCATCACGGAATACGTTCACCCTGGTTGTGGATGAGGAGGATGAGGATAAGGAGGACGATAACACCAAACAGACCAAATCAGGAAGCGTATACCCATGTGTGGTTGTGAAGAGGTGCATGAGACTACACCTCCACAAAAAAGACAATGTATTTGAGGTTATGTTTCGCTGTTTTCATTCGGTGGTGCAGAGAAGTCTTGCCCAATCCAGCTCTTGTTCATTTTTATAAGAGTCAGCCTGTCAGCATTTTCAGTTGACAGGTGGATGCGCTTATCTGTTATAATTCCACCAACTAAAAACCCGCTCTGACAGTACGCTAGCAGCAGGGCAGGCCAGGACCTCCAAGGCATAGTTCATGCCATGTGTCCAGCTTGGATACCCAATAATTATAAGGCACAGAGCAATCACAGAGGACATTTGTACGATCAGCAAGGTACTCCCTGAGCATCTTCCCAAACATTGCACTTCTTGTGACAGCACCCCTTGCCTCTGTGCCGGCACGATGGGAGGGTCTGAGAAAACTGTCCAAGAACTTTGCCATTGTTCCCCTGCCTGAGCTGAATTGTACTTCTGTCTCTCTCGCTTGACTCCTTTGGTTGTACAACAAACTCTGACGTCTGATGCCAGCGTTCTCACATGGGAATTTTTTTAGTAATTCCGCTACAAGGGCCCTCTGGAACTGCAACATTTTAGTACACCTGCCTGCCTCTGGAAGAAGAGATTAAATGTTCTACTTGTAGCATGGGTCTAGAAGTGTCACCAGCCAGTAATGAGTGTCCCCGAAAATTTTAGTAATGCGAGGGTCATGGGAAACGCAGTGCAACATAAAGTCAGCCATGCATGCCAGACTGCTAACAGGCAAGACTTCCGTGTCCTCATGGACGACTGACCATGCTGTCCTCCTCCTCATCCTCCACCTCCTCCTCCCTGTCCTGAGGCCATCCACGCTGAACAGACGGTATGACAGCTGTGCTTGTAGTACCTTCTATAGCGCATGAAAGTAGCTCCTGTTCTTCCTCCTCCTCTTCCTCATTGTCTACCAATCCACGTTGGGACGACATGAGGCTGGACTGAGTGTAATCACCCTGTATGGTTCCTTGCTCCATGTCCTCCGCATCCTCTTTAATTGTGAGCAGAGAGGTTTTCAGAATGCAGAGAAGTGGGATGGTGATGCTAATTATGGCGTCATCGCCGCTCACCATCTTGGTGCTGTCCTCAAAGTCTTTGAGGATGGTACATATGTCTGACATCCATATCCACTCCTGCGGTCTTTTGTGTGGAGTCTGGACAGAATAACAATGGCCTTGTTGATGCTGTTAGTAAACAACTGCCCTCTTCTGCTAACAAATCCGTTCCAACATATTCAGGGTAGAGTTCCAACACATGGGGACATCACACACCAGTCGGTGAGCTGGAAGCTGCAAATGCTGCTGAAGCACGGCAAGGGAGGCTGAAGCTGTAGCTGACTTTCTAAAATGTGCAGATAGGCGGCGTACTTTTACTAGCAGATCCGGCAGCTCTGGGTAGCTTTTGAGAAAACATTGAACGACGAGGTTAAGCACATGGGCCAGGCAAGGTATGTGTGTGAGCTTACCTTGCCTCAGAGCCACCACCAGGTTCCGACCATTGTCACACACGACCATGCCTGGCTGTAGGTTCAGCTGTGTCATCCAAAAATCTGACTATTCTTTCAGCAATGTCCACAACTCTTCAGCATTGTGAGGTTTGTCACTTAACCCCTTTCTGACCTCGGACAGGATGGTACGTCCGAGGTCAGAACCCCCGCTTTGATGCGGGCTCCGGCGATGAGCCCGCATCAAAGCTGGGACATGTCAGCTGTTTTGAACAGCCGACATGTGCCCGCAATAGGCGCGGGCAGAATCTCAATCCGCCTGCGCCTATTAACCAGTTAAATGCCGTTGTCAAACGCTGACAGCGGCATTTAACGGGCGCTTCTGGCCGGGCGGCCGGAAATGAGCGCATCGCTGACCACCGTCACATGATCGGGGGTCAGCGATGCTTCTGTATAGTAACCATAGAGGTCATTGAGACCTGTATGGTTACTGATCCCCGGTAGCTGTGAGCGCCACCCTGTGGTCGGCGCTCATAGCACACCTGCATTTCTGCTGCATAGCAGCGATCTGGTGATCGCTGCTATGTAGCAGAGCCGATCGCGTTGTGCCAGCTTCTAGCCTCCTATGGAGGCTATTGAAGCATGGCAAAAGTAAAAAAAGTAAAGAAAAAGTGAAAAAAATAAAAAATAATATAAAAGTTTAAATCACACCCCTTTCACCCCATTCAAAATAAATCAATAAAAAAAAAATCAAACCTACACATATTTGGTATTGCCGTGTTCAGAATTGCCCGATCTATCAATAAAAAAAAACATTAACCTGATCGCTAAACAGCGTAGCGAGAAAAAAATTCGAAACGCCAGAATTACGTTTTTTTGGTCGCCGTGACATTGCATTAAAATGCAATAACGGGCGATCAAAAGAACGTATCTGCACCGAAATGGTATCATTAAAAATGCCAGCTCGGCACGCAAAAAATAAGCCCTCAACAGACCCCCAGATCATGAAAATGGAGACGCTGCGGGTATCGGAAAATGGCGCAATTTTTTTTTTTTTTAGCAAAGTTTGGAATTTTTTTTCACCACTTAGATAAAAAATAACCTAGTCATGTTAGGTGTCTATGAACTCGAAATGACCTGGAGAATCATAATGGCAGCTCAGTTTTAGCATTTAGTGAACCTAGCAAAAAAGCCAAACAAAAAACAAGTGTGGAACTGCACTTTTTTTGCAATTTCAACGCACTTGGAATTTTTTTCCCGTTTTCTAGTACACGACATGCTAAAACCAATGAGGTTGTTCAAAAGTACAACTCGTCCCGCAAAAAATAAGCCCTCATATGGCCATATTGACAGAAAAATAAAAAAGTTATCGCTCTGGGAAGGAGGGGAGCGAAAAACGAACACGGAAAAGGGAAAATCCCAAGGTCATGAAGGGGTTATGCAGATTATATTCAGCACAGCCTGTTACCACTTGGCTGAGGCAGTGCTGCAGTGCTTCCAGCTTCTGACTGATGTGCTCATTTAAGAGATGGAGGCTGAAAAGGAGGAGGAGGAGCAGGAGCTGTAGACTGAGGGGGCAACCTTGATTGACGTAGGGCCCACAATCCTCGGCGTGGGGAGGATGTGTTCCATCCCAAGGTCTGACTGGGTCCCGGCTTGCACTATGTTAACCCAGTGTGCTGTCAGTGAGATGTACTATCCCTGACCACAAGCACTTGTCCACGTGTCTGAGGATAGGTGGACTTTCCCAGTAACAGCATTGTTCAGGGTGTGGGTAATGTTGGGAGAAACGTGCTGATGTAATGCCAGTATGGCACACCAGGAGAAATAGTGGCGACTGGGGACCGAGTACCTTGGGATGGCCGCCACCATCAGGTTGCGGAAAGCTTCCGTATCACCGAGCCTAAAAGACAACATTTTGAGCGCAAGCAGACGAGAAATGTTAGGATTTAGTAAGTACTGTGGCCTGTGGGGTGTTGGCTGGGTATTTCCGCTTGCGTTCCAATGACTGGGGTATAGGCAACTGAAGGCTGTGCTGGGACAAGGACGTGGACGGGCTTGATGATGGTGCTGTTTGACTGTGGGCAACAACAGGTGCAGGGCACGAGGCATCTTCACATGCACCGTGGACTGGGGATTTGCTTCTACGCAAAACAGTGGAAGAAGCACTGTTGTCACCTGTAAACAGTGTTCCTGGAGTCTGGGGTTTGGCCCACAAAGTTGGGTGCTTTGCTGCCATGTGCCTGATCATGCTGGTGGTGGTCAGGCTGGTAGTTTTGCTACCCCTGCTGGTGTGGGTATGGCAGGTGCTGCAAATGGCCTGTTTGGGGTTATTGGCAGAGTCACCACACTGCTTATTCCTGCCTGTTGGGGTGATATTCCTCCTTCCCCATGTGTGCTGCTGTCCTCACTCTGCATGTCCTCCTACCAGGTTGGATCAGTTACTATGTCATTCATCACCTCGTCTTCCACATCCGCACCCTGCTCCTCCTCCTGAATTTCTGACAATTGTGTCTCATCGTCTACCTTATGTGACACTTTCCCACCATCGCCTTCATGTGACTGTGGCTGTTCAAATCTTTGGGTATCGCTACATGCGATTTTATCTGGCCCCACTTCAAGTTGACCGTCCGATAGTCCAGAATCTTTAAAGGGAGAACTGAACAGCTCTTTGGAGTGTCCAAGTGTGGGATCAGTTGTCAGGATCAGTTGTCTCAGGGCACTCAGCATGGTGGGAGGAAGGAGGATCAGGGTGAGTAATATGCAGTCCACACTCACGGCTACTCAGATTTGACCATGTGGAAGACATGATGGTGGTGGCTAATTGACTGGAAGCATTATCCGCTATCCAACCAACAACCATTTCACACTGCTCTCGCTTCAATAGTGGTGTGCTGCGGTCCCCTAGAAACTGGGACAGGAAGGTCGAGTGAGAAAATGTGGGTCTTTGGTGTGGCCCACTTTCAGCTTGGCCACTGCCTCGTCCTTTGCATGCACCATCAGCATCACATCCACTTCCCTGTCCCTTGCCCCTTGCCTTGCACATTTTAAATGGACTACTGAAATATTTTAAAAGCTCAATACAAATGGATTAATTTTGAGAAAACTTATATGTAATCAGTATGCCTGAAAAGCAAGGATATGGAGACCACAGATAGACCAGGCGTCTGTCGGAGATAACAGACTGTTTCAATATGTGTTCTGTATTTTTTCAAATTTTTAAGCCAAAAAATACTGTATAGACCAAGTGTACCAGACCAAAACCTGGAATGTGTGTCTGCAAAGCAAGGATTTGGACACCACAGATACACCTGGCCTCTAACGGAGATAACAGACTGTTTTGATATGTGGCTTTTTTTAATTATTTTTTTTAACCACAAAATACTGTATAGAACAAGAGTAGCAGACAAAAAATTGGAATGTATGCCTGAAAAGCAAGAATTTGGAGACCACAGATACACCGGGCGTCTGATGGAGATAACAAATTGTTTAAATATGTGGCTTTTTTAAAAAGAAAAAATTTTAACCACAAAATACTGTATAGACCAAGGTTAGCAGACCAAAAAATGAAATGTATGCCTGCAAAGCGAGGATTTTGAAACCACAGATACACCAGGTTTCTGACGGAGATAACAGACTGTTTAAATATGTGGCCTTTTAAAAAAAAAGTTTTAAACCACTAAATACTGAGTAGACCAAGGCTAGCAGACAAAAAAATACAATGTATGCCTGCAAAGCGAGGATTTGGACACCACAGATACATCAGGCGTCTGACGGAGATAACAGACTGTTTAAATATGTGGCCTTTAAAAAAAATAAAAATTATATCACAAAATAATGAGTAGACCAAGGCTAGCAAAACAATGCAATGTATGTTGGGGATCGAGTTCCCACCACTGCACAGGGGGAATCTCAAGCCATCTCCGCTGCGGTCTCCCATTCTTCTCCTGCCGCAGTGGAGCCTGCTCGGTGGAGGCGTCAGTCCCAGCGTCTTGCTCAGTCTGACACTGTGCAAAGGGTTACTGCTGCCTTTCCAGCTTCTGCCATTGTAGCCAGTACTGGTCAGCGACAAGCAGACGTCTTTGGGACTAAGTCCTACTTTTCCCCTTCTGAGGATGCCCAGGGTAAGATCTCTCATTGGAGATCAAGGGTCACATGCTCAGGTACTGCAGCAACTAACATTCGTCCTCTAGGAAGGTCCTGAAGTTGCTCAAGTTCTGTGGCAGCCTCCCATTGGTCCTTCTGGGAAGGTCCTGTAGTTGCTGCAGCTATAAAAGGTTTGCATGACCGCACGGCCATGCGCTAGTATTAATCCTTGTTATGTGCTTTGTGCCAGTGTGGTCATGTATGCCTGTAGTCAGGGTCGGCTGTAAAAGCCATTAGAATACCGGCATCTCCGGTCACGTGTTTGGTTGCATGTATTCAGGGCCCGGCTGAAATAAGCCACTAGAATACCGGCTCCTCCGGTGAGGAATTGGTTGTGTGCTTTCCATGCTTTGCATGACCACTGACTGCTATCTGCTCAGCAGTTATCTGTGTGCTCCTGTGAGCTTAACAGAACACAGTCCTTTTCTATATCAGCGACTCTGTGAGGTAACAGAGTTCACGTATACTGCCATATAGTGCCATTTACTAGCAGCAGGTTCCTCCTGCACGGTGGACCCCGGGCTGCGAACGCACCAATAACATCATCTATTGACTCGGTGCGTTCCGCTAGCCCTAACGATGTATACCTGCAAAGCGAGGATTTTGACACCACAGATACACCAGGCGTCAGACGGAGATAACAGACTGTTTAAATATGTGGCCTTTTTTTTTTTTAAACCACTAAATACTGAGTAGACCAGGGCTAGCAGACAAAAAATTACTATGTATGCCTGCAAAGCGAGGATTTTGACACCACAGATACACCGGGCATCTGATGGAGATAATAGACTGTTTAAATATGTGGCCTTTTAAAAAAAAAAAGAAAAATTTTTTTTTAAACCACTAAATATTGAGTACACCAAGACTAGCAGACCAAAAAAATGCAATGTATGTCTGAAATGCAAGAATTTGGAGACCAATTTTGAGACAGAGATAACTGACTGATCAAAATGTGGCCTTGATTTTTTGGGGCACACCAAAATTGTGTCAATAAGCAGGTTATGACACACACAAAAAAATTGGAGTACTAAAGTTGTAAAATATTTAGCGCAATGATATGCCATGCATGTGGCATACAAATCACAGTGATAAATATAAGAACTGTAGCTAAATATTTTTGGGATAGCTACAGATTTTTGTGGCAGCAAAATGGTGTCCAAAAAGGTTTTAAGACACTCCAAAAAATAGTATAGTACCAAAAAAGGCCAGATTTTTCTGCACACTCACATCTGATGCCTGGGACAAAAAATTAAATTGTTTGATTTTCATGCTCTTTTATTGCAATGACCTGGCTGTAGTCTGCAGTGTTACCAAGCAAATAAATGTAGAAAAAGGGGGCTATGGATTGCTTTCTAATAAAATTAGCAGTTATGAGCTGCAAAAAAAATTGCCATGGATACCTGCAGCTACATATATATAAAATACGCAGCAGCAGACAGGAATGGAGCTTTTTGAGGTATGCAGTGAGATCTATATACTCACATACAGGCCTTGCACTGATGTGAGTATGTGTACATAGACTTCCCTGCCTACCTAGCGCTGCAATCTATGTACCCCACGAATTAGCCCTAAAAAGGACTGTTGGTTTATCAGGATTTGTGGATTGAACACTAGTAGACCCACACTAACTAATAAATGTAAGAATCTGACCCTATCTCAGCAGCAGCTCTCCCTACACTAGCTGAGTCCGGAGCAGAATGCGGCAAGCAGGGCAGCGCCAGGTCTCTTATAGACCTGATGACGCTGTGCAGCCAGCCAATCACTGTAATACCACAACAAAGATGGCTGCGGTATTACAGTGCATGGCAAACAATCCCTGAATGCTGATTGGTGCTCTAAAAAAGGGCCAAAATTAAAAGGAGGAGACCCGAGCTCCCGCTGAATAATCCCGGAAATACTCGGTGCTCGCCAAGTACACCGAGCATAGTGATAATCGGGCAAGTACCGAGTAGTGGCGAGCACGTTCGCTCATCACTATTAAAGACTTTTCAGGCTTGGGCCCATTGATCCATTATTTGGATGACTTTTGGTGCGTAGGCCCGACCAAAATTGTATGCGTGCGAGGTGATTTTGAGGAGCCTGGAGCGGGTAGCAAAGGAATTCCAGATCCCATTAGCTCCTGAAAAAACGTTCTGTCCAACATCATGTATTTCCTTCCTGGATATTGTGATCGATACAGTTCAATGGGAATGTCGCCTTCCGGAGGACAAGGTGGCAGCGCTTAAAGTAGAGATACACAGGGCATTAGAACTTTAAAAATTGAGGCTACGGGAGGTTCAGTCCTCGCTAGGCAGTTTAAACTTTGCATGATGGGTCATGCCTATGGGGAGAGTTTTTCAAGAAGGTTAGCAGTTTCAACGGCGGGTGTGAAATCACCTAATCATTACGTTCGTTTTTCAGTTGAGAACAAAATGGATTTGACCGTCTGGGGCACGTTTTTGGAAAAATATAGGGGACTATCATTGATGATGGAAGGGGTATGTTGTAAGTCGGACATTGATTTATACACGGATGCAGCGGGTAGTTCTGGTTTTGGAGCCTATTTTCAAGGTCAAATGGCAGGAGGAATGGGTCCGTTCAGGTCTTGTAAAGAACATAGCTTTACTGGAGATTTTCCTTATCTTGGTAGCGGTTACATTGTGGAAAGGGCGGCTGGCAAACCGGAAGGTTCGTTTCAGCTGTGATAACCTGAGCATGATGATGGCCATAAATAACATAACCGCTTTTTCCCCTCCAATAATTACAGTGTTGCACCAGCTGGTGTTGGAAGGCCTATCTATCAATGCGCATTTTACCGCATCACATGTGACGGGCGAATTTAACTCAATAGCTGACGTACTTTCTCATTTCCAGTGGCAACGGTTCCGGGCCCTGGCTCCGGAGCCAGAAGAAAAGGGCCTATCCTGCCCTTACGGACTCTGGAATGTGGTATCAGGGCTGCCGGACCACTGATCAGGTCATCGTTAGCGGGTAGCACCTGGGCAGCTTATCAACGGTCATGGGAGATGTGGGAACAATGGCTAGGACAAAGGAAGGAACACTTAACAGAGGAAGAGCAGGTGGGGGTGTTGCTGATGGGAATTAAACAAGCAGCAGAAGGTAAGTGGTCTACAGCAAAGAAAAATCAGTTAATTTCCGGGTTAGCTTTCGGTTTTAAACTTCGAAATAGAACTGATTTGACGAAGAAGTTTTTTAGTCAGGCACGTGCTTAAGGGTTTTCGTAAAGGAAAAAGCCAAATGGATAACAGGCGTCCAGTGTCATTCGGATTACTAGAAAAGTTAACTAGAAGTGGTCTGCAGGTCACCTTTTGAGATAGGGTTGTTCAGGTTGGCGTTTTCATTTTCATATTTCAGTGCAATGAGACTGGGGGAATTAGTGGCGCCAAGTAAGGCCAATGTTGGGGGCATTTTAACTGAGGACATCATCACCACCAAAGGTGGAGTAGAATTCTGGATCAGGAAGTCGAAGACAGACCAATTGGGAAAAGGAAAAAGGGTACTGTTGGGAAGGGTAAAGGATTCTTTTATGTGCCCATCTCGATGTTTTGAGATATTTATGTCCGCTTGGCCCCTTCAGGGGGGACCTTTGTTATGTCATGAGGATGGGTCATGTAAGAGTATATGTAAGAGTCATGTCGGTCTGGTAGTCGGGGGCAGGTATATCTCGCCCAGATACTTGCCTATGTGAATTAGGCCGCTCAGTATTTTCAGGATACTCAGGGGTTAATAAGTGCAGGAATAAAGGCTGACCAGCTGGAGGTTTCAGGTGTCAGCCTGGGACACACAGAATGCCTGTCTGTGTGAGACAAATGTGAGTGGGAGCTGTGCTCATGCACTGTGTAATGTTAGCTGGGTGAGAGAAGCCCCCCAGTTGTTAGTTAGGAACGTGTTTGTTTAGTTAGTGCCGGACAGGCAAGGATTTATGTTTATGTTTTGTTTTATGATTGCTTTCACGTTAATAAACCTGACCTACGGTCAGTCTACTCAGAATCCTGCTGTACGCCTTAGAGTTTAATGCACAAACCACGTGACCTTTGACCCCAGCAAAGGCGATCCTGGAGTGTTTTGTCACATTGTGGTGGAGAATGCGGGCAATCGCGTGGCACAGGCGACAGTATGGAAGACGTGGTGAAAGCCCTGGTACAGTCCACTGCCGTACAGCAGCAGGCTACTGCCGCACAGCATGAAGCTAATCGCTTGATGGCCGCACAGCTGAAGGAGTTAATGGACATGATGGTTGCAGACCGCCAGCTTCTCCAACAGATGGCGCAGCGCCTGGTGAGCATGCCTGAGGTGGACCCGGAAGCAGAGTCCAGAAGGATCCATGTGAGTTGATACTGGCAAAAGTTGACCGCGGAAGATGACGTCGAGGCGTACCTGACAACGTTTGAGCGGACGGCGCTGAGGGAGAAGTGGCCGAAGGCACGATGGGCCAATTTGATTGCTCCGTTTCTCTCCGGCGAGGCCCAAAAAGCTTACCATGACTTGGACCCGGAAGTCGCTCAGGACTTTGAGAAGCTGAAAGTTGAGATCCTGGCCCGGCTAGGTGTGACGATGGCTGTCCGTGCGCAGAGGGTACACCAGTGGACATACCAGCCAGATAAACCGCCGCGGTCTCAGATGTTCGACCTGATCTACTTGACAAAGAAATGGCTGCAACCCGAGGTACTGACAACCCCAGAAATAATCCAGCGGGTTGTCCTGGACAAGTATCTGAGAGTGCTACCTCCAGCGCTGAAAAGGTGGGTAAGCCAAGGAAATCCCACGACAGCGGATCAACTTGTGGAGTTGGTCGAGTGTTATTCCGTGGCAGAAGGACTCCCCGACGAAACCGCTAGCACCCGGTCTGTGCCTTCTCCTCGTGGAACCGGTAAGACTGTTCCAGCGACTACGGGTGAAGGAAAATCGCCAAAAACTGTGGGGGAGGAACCCGGGACTGCTCGCACTCTGAGACCGAGAGTATGGGACGGTAGTCTCAGTAGGGGGCCTGTTAGGTGTTTCCGTTGCCGTGAGAAGGGCCATGTTTCTGCGAACTGTCCTGTTACCACTGAACCCATGCAGTGCGATGTTATAGACTCTAAGAAACGCATGTCTTTGGTTACACGGCTGGTGAATGTGAATGCGGGCCAAAATGATACAGCAAAACACCTGTGTGAATTATCTGTTGATGGGAAAAGTGTTGTGGCGTTACTAGACTCTGGAAGTGTGGTGACTCTGGTGAAAGCTAGTCTGGTGGCACTTCCGTCTGGTTCGTCTGATAAATTTTCTGTAACGTGTGTGCATGGTGACACCTGCTCATACCTAACAGCGGTCATACCGATTTCCACTCCCTATGGGTCTGTGCAACACAAAGTGGGACTCATTCCCGCATTGTTACATGATATAATCCTGGGTAGGGATTTCCCCCATTTCTGGCAGTTATGGGAGAATCAGTTGCTCCTTCACGGTAGCTGTGAATCTTTTCCCATGCCATCTGGAGTCCCGAACTCCTAGAGGAGGTCCCACAGGAAGACGTTGCTGGGGAGGTTGTTGAATCTCACCTTCAGTTCCCCTTCTCAGTTATGGCGGGGGAAACTGAGGAAACTGAGGAAACTCAGCGAGAGGCGGAGGCAGACAGCCATCCAGCACCCTGCCTACCAGATTTGGGAGTCCAGGTGGATGACTTTCACAGCGAGCAAATGAAAGATCCTACCCTGGCTCCGGCCAGGAAAAATGTAAAAATGATAGATGGGGTACCCGTAGTACCTGACGCTAGGATAGCGTACCCGTACATGGTTCTTGAAAATGATTTGCTCTACCAGGTAGAGAAAAAAGGAGAAGATATTGTGCAACGGTTAGTGGTACCCAAAACTTATCGGCGGAAGGTACTGGACCTGGTCAACGGACATATAATGGGGGGACATCTGGGGGTACAGAAAACCACAGAAAGGATATCGCATTGTTTTGTGTGGCCCGGAATACATAATGATGTACGTAACTATTGTGAGTCCTGTCCAGAATGCCAAATCTCGGCACCTAAACCTCGGTTCTGTAGCCCTTTGGTACCCCTCCCTATCATTGGGGTCCCTTTTGAGAGAATTGGGATGGATTTGGTTGGGCCCCTTCCCCGGTCCGCACGTGGGCACCAACATATCCTCGTCATCATGGACTATGCCACTCGTTACCCAGAAGCCATCCCTTTGCGTAACACTGCTACCAAAACGATCGCCAAAGAGTTGGTACAAGTGTTTAGTCGGGTGGGAATTCCAAAACAGATACTCACCGACCAAGGGACTCCCTTTATGTCGAGGGTGATGAAGGAGCTCTGCAGACTCTTACAAATAGACCAGTTGCGTACGTCTGTTTATCACCCTCAAACAGATGGCCTGGTTGAGCGGTTCAACAAAACCTTAAAACAGATGCTCCGGAAGGCGATAGACAAAGATGGGAAGAACTGGGATTACTTGTTACCCTATTTGCTGTTTGCCATTAGGGAAGTTCCCCAGACTTCCACAGGATTCTCGCCTTTCGAGCTATTATACGCCCGTCGTCCCCGTGGACTGTTGGACGTCGCAAAAGAAACCTGGGAAGGTCAAGTCACTCCCTTTAAAACGGTGATAGACCATGTAACACAAATGCAGGACCGTATTGCTGCTGTCATGCCCATTGTTAGGGAACATATGTTACAGGCCCAGGGAGCCCAGAGGCCAGGGCCGGACTGGCCATAGGGCACTTCTGGCAAATGCCAGAAGGGCCGGTGCCAGTGGTGGGCCGCTCAATCCACCGCCCCCGCCGTCGCATTCAACTATACCGGCGTATAGACGCCGGTACAGTTGAATGCAATGATGGAGGAGAGAGCGTCTACAGACGCTCCTCTCCCATCATTCCCCGCTCTGCCTCTGACACTGCGGGTGCGCGATGACGTCATATCATCGCGCACCTGCTGTGTCCCGGGCAGACTGCAGCTGCTGAGACAGGAGCAGGAACCAGGAAGCAACGCTGGGCACGAGGAGAGGTGAGGAGAGTTTTTTTTTTTCTGGACTGTGGGGCCATTCTCGGAGGAGGTGAGGGGAGGAAGAGAAGAGATGTGGGCTGTATATAGTTCTCTGTGGGCTGTGCTCTGTGCTGTATATTGCTGTGGGCTGTATATAGTTCTCTGTGGGCTGTGCTCTGTGCTGTATACTACTGTGGGCTGTATATAGTACTCTGTGGGCTGTGCTCTGTGCTGTATACTGCTGTGGGCTGTACATAGCTCTCTGTGGGCTGTGCTCTGTGCTGTATACTGCTGTGGGCTGTATATAGTTCTCTGTGGGCTGTGCTCTGTGCTGTATACTGCTGTGGGCTGTATATAGTTCTCTGTGGGCTGTGATCTGTGCTGTATACTGCTGTGGGCTGTATATAGTTCTCTGTGGGCTGTGCTCTGTGCTGTATACTGCTGTGGGCTGTATATAGTTCTCTGTGGGCTGTGCTCTGTGCTGTATACTGCTGTGGGCTGTATATAGTTCTCTGTGGGCTGTGCTCTGTGCTGTATACTGCTGTGGGCTGTATATAGCTCTCTGTGGGCTGTGCTCTGTGCTGTATACTACTGTGTGCTGTATATAGTTCTCTGTGGGCTGTGCTCTGTGCTGTATACTGCTGTGGGCTGTATATAGTTCTCTGTGGGCTGTGCTCTGCGCTGTATACTGCTGTGGGCTGTATATAGCTCTCTGTGGGCTGTGCTCTGTGCTGTATACTACTGTGTGCTCTGTGCTATATATAGTTTTCTGTGGGCTGTGCTCTGTGCTGTATACTACTGTGGGCTGTATATAGCTCTCTGTGGGCTGTGCTCTGTGCTGTATACTACTGTGTGCTCTGTGCTATATATAGTTCTCTGTGGGCTGTGCTCTGTGCTGTATACTGCTGTGGGCTGTATATAGTTCTCTGTGGGCTGTGCTCTGTGCTGTATACTGCTGTGGGCTGTATATAGTTCTCTGTGGGCTGTGCTCTGTGCTGTATACTACTGTGGGCTGTATATAGTTCTCTGTGGGCTGTGCTCTGTGCTGTATACTGCTGTGGGCTGTATATAGCTCTCTGTGGGCTGTGCTCTGTGCTGTATACTACTGTGTGCTCTGTGCTATATATAGTTCCCTGTGGGCTGTGCTCTGTGCTGTATACTGCTGTGGGCTGTATATAGTTCTCTGTGGGCTGTGCTCTGTGCTGTATACTGCTGTGGGCTGTATATAGTTCTCTGTGGGCTGTGCTCTGTGCTGTATACTACTGTGGGCTGTATATAGTTCTCTGTGGGCTGTGCTCTGTGCTGTATACTGCTGTGGGCTGTATATAGTTCTCTGTGGGCTGTGCTCTGTGCTGTATACTACTGTGTGCTCTGTGCTATATATAGTTCTCTGTGGGCTGTGCTCTGTGCTGTATACTGCTGTGGGCTGTATATAGTTCTCTGTGGGCTGTGCTCTGTGCTGTATACTGCTGTGGGCTGTATATAGTTCTCTGTGGGCTGTGCTCTGTGCTGTATACTGCTGTGGGCTGTATATAGTTCTCTGTGGGCTGTGCTCTGTGCTGTATACTACTGTGGGCTGTATATAGCTCTCTGTGGGCTGTGCTCTGTGCTGTATACTACTGTGTGCTGTATATAGTTCTCTGTGGGCTGTGCTGTATATAGTACTCTGTGGGCTGTGCTGTATATAGTACTCTGTGGGCTGTGCTGTATATAGTACTCTGGGCTGTGCTGTGTATAGTACTCTGTGGGCTGTGCTGTGTATAGTACTCTGTGGGCTGTGCTGTGTATAGTACTCTGTGGGCTGTGCTGTATATAGTACTCTGTGGGCTGTGCTGTATATAGTACTCTGTGGGCTGTGCTGTATATAGTACTCTCTGGGCTGTGCTGTATATAGTACTCTCTGGGCTGTGCTTTATATAGTACTCTGGGCTGTGCTGTATATAGTACTCTGGGCTGTGCTTTATATAGTTCTCTGTGGGCTGTGCTGTATATAGTTCTCTGTGGGCTGTGCTGTATATAGTTCTCTGTGGGCTGTGCTGTATATATTACTTTGTGGGCTGTGCTGTATATATTACTTTGTGGGCTGTGCTGTATATATTACTCTGTGGGCTGTGCTGTATACTACTGTGTGGACTGTGCTGTATACTTCTACGTGGGCTGTGCTGTATACTACTGTGTGGTCTGTGCTGTATACTACTGTGTGGTCTGTGCTGAATACTGCTGTGTGGGCTGTGTTATCTACTACGCGAGCTGTGCTATAGTATGCAGGCTGTGCTGTATACTATGCGGTTTGTGCTATATAATATGCGGGCTT
Organism: Ranitomeya variabilis; assembly: GCF_051348905.1. Classification (NCBI taxonomy): domain Eukaryota; kingdom Metazoa; phylum Chordata; class Amphibia; order Anura; family Dendrobatidae; genus Ranitomeya; species Ranitomeya variabilis. The sequence continues at coordinate 219,166,464 of NC_135236.1, read as the reverse complement.
TGCTATATACTATGGGGAGTATATTATATTCTATAGGGGAGGCCATGTTATGTACTATGTGGCTGTGTTATATACTATTGTGGGGGTATATTATATTCTATGGGGGAGGCTGCGTTATATACTATGGGGGGCTGCATTATATTCTATGGGGGGCTACATTATATATTATGGGGAGGTGGGCTGTATTATATTCTATGGGGGTTACATACTCTGGGGTTGCTGCATTATACTCTGTGGGGTGGCTGCATTATACTCTGGGGTGGCTGCATTATACTCTGGGGTGGCTGCATTATACTCTGGGGTGGCTGCATTATACTATATGTGGGCTGCATTATACTGTATCGAGGACTATGGGGAATACGTTATACTATATGAAGAACTATGGGGTGCATTATACTATGGGAAATGAATTGTACTACATGGATGACTGTGGCGGTGCATTATACTATATGGAGCACTATGAGGATTGTATTATGCTATATGGAGGACTATGAGGATTGTATTATGCTATATGGAGGACTATGAGGAGTGTATTATACTATGTGGAGGACTGAGCAGTGTATTTTAATATATGGAGGACTATAGGGAGTGTATTATACTATATGGAGGACTATGGAGCACATTATAATATATGGAGGACTATGGGGTGTATTTTACTAAACAAGTAAAATGCTGCATATTCGGATTGTTTTTGCTGGAACAAAAAGCCTTGTTGTCAGCAGCACATTGCCAGTGTAAACTGTAGATGTGCTGCTGAAAACATGATACTGTATGGTGATCTATTAGTGATCGTTCTGTCTCATCATTATTCCTCAGCTGGTGGAAAGAGGCCGGGAAACAAGCGTTGAACAACTTCAGTATTGTCGATCAAACTCGTTTAGCGGCCTGAACTCAGCGCACGTAAATACAACAGAAAGGCTTCTGTGTGATGTGCAATATGTTAGCATTTGGGGACCCATTTTAAACTTTGCCTAGGGCCCCACTTTGCCTAAAACCGGCCCTGCCTACAAGTGTACAAAGATATTATACAGTCACCATGTGACAAGTGGGCCTGTGTAACTTCAAATGCCAGGGCTGAATTTTAGTCCCAGTCCGGCCCTGCCAGAGGCAAAGTTATGATAGAGGCTCCAAGGTCCGTACGTTTGCACCCGGGGATAGGGTGTTGGTTCTAATCCCTACAGTGGATAGTAAATTTCTGGCAAAATGGCAGGGCCCCTTTGAGGTCATAGAAAGAGTTGGTGAAGTGAACTATAAAGTGCACCAGTCTGGTAAGAGAAAACCAGAACAGATTTATCATGTGAATCTGATAAAACCCTGGAAAGACCGCGCTGCCCTAACAGAGGATCTGCCCCGTCCGGTTGGCTCACCTACCGTACCGGAGGTGCAGATTGCCGAGACTCTCTCTGAACGACAAAAATCTGAGGTTAAGCAGTTTTTGTTACAGAACCAACAGTTTTTCTCGGAAAAACCTGGCCAGACTAGGCTAGTGAAACATGAGATTGTCACAGAGCCTGGTGTCACAGTTCATGTAAAGCCATACCGGATTCCGGAAGCACGCCGTGAAGCCGTCTCCCGGGAGGTGAAGGCAATGTTGGACTTAGGAGTCATTGAAGAGTCGCACAGCGCCTGGTCCAGTCCAATCGTGTTGATACCTAAGCCGGATGGCTCTATACGGTTTTGCAATGACTTTAGGAAACTGAATGCGGTTTCTAAATTTGATGCGTACCCTATGCCCCGGGTCGATGAGTTGATTGACCAGCTTGGTAAAGCCCGATACATTACGACCCTGGATCTAACAAAGGGGTACTGGCAGATCCCTCTGGCCGAGGCGGCCAGAGAGAAGACGGCATTTGCTACACCGGAAGGTCTGTTCCAGTATATCTACATGCCGTTTGGACTTCACGGAGCCCCAGCAACGTTCCAGAGATTGATGGATCGAGTCTTGAGGCCTCACAGGCAGTACGCTTCTGCCTACCTAGACGACATCATAATTTACAGCATGGACTGGGAAGCTCACCTCTGGAAGGTACAGGCGGTGATTGATGACCTGCGAGACGCAGGCTTAACGGCGAATCCCAAGAAATGTCACATCGGCCTTGAAGAAGCCCGATACTTGGGCTACGTGATTGGCAGAGGAGTGGTTAAACCCCAGATCGACAAAATACAGGCAATTCAGGGCTGGCCGCAACCAGTGAACAAGAAACAAGTTCAAGCTTTCCTGGGCATTGACGGCTATTATCGCCGGTTCATACCCAACTTTGCGGCCATGGCTACCCCCTTGACGGATCTTACCAAAGGGAGGGATTCCGTCATGGTAAAATGGTCCTCAGCGGCTGAAGAGGCCTTCCACAGTCTGAAACGGGCTTTGTGCTCTCAGCCCGTACTAGTGACTCCTGATTTCAGCAGCGAGTTTGTGGTGCAAACTGATGCTTCTGATACTGGTGTCGGAGCTGTACTTTCCCAGGTAAGGGACGGAGTCGAACACCCGGTCCTCTACCTCAGTCGGAAACTGAATGTACATGAGCAGAGGTATGCCGTGGTTGAAAAAGAGTGCCTAGCCATCAAATGGGCTCTCGACTCCCTCAAGTATTACCTGGCAGGTAGGAAGTTTAGGCTGGTCACGGACCATGCCCCTCTCAAATGGATGCACCTCCACAAGGACCATAATAGTCGGGTAACCCGGTGGTTCCTTGCCCTGCAGGCTTACTCTTTCACGGTGGAGCACCGCCCCGGGGTGCAGATGGGGAACGCTGATGCCCTATCCCGAGTACACTGTTTCGAGAGTATTCTTGCTCGACCTGAGTGGTCTGAGCAGGGGGGGAGGATATGTAAGAGTATATGTAAGAGTCATGTCGGTCTGGTAGTCGGGGGCAGGTATATCTCGCCCAGATACTTGTCCTATGTGAATTAGGCCGCTCAGTATTTTCAGGATACTCAGGGGTTAATAAGTGCAGGAATAAAGGCTGACCAGCTGGAGGTTTCAGGTGTCAGCCTGGGACACACAGAATGCCTGTCTGTGTGAGACAAATGTGAGTGGGAGCTGTGCTCATGCACTGTGTAATGTTAGCTGGGTGGGAGAAGCCCCCCAGTTGTTAGTTAGGAACGTGTTTGTTTAGTTAGTGCCGGACAGGCAAGGATTTATGTTTATGTTTTGTTTTATGATTGCTTTCACGTTAATAAACCTGACCTACGGTCAGTCTACTCAGAATCCTGCTGTACGCCTTAGAGTTTAATGCACAAACCACGTGACCTTTGACCCCAGCAAAGGCGATCCCGGAGTGTTTTGTCACAGTCATTCTTATCCAAATATCAGATCATTAAAGTGTTTCACAAGTGCTTGAAGGAAGCGGGTGTGGAGCCATGCAGTCATGCAGGACATTCATTTCGGATTGGGGCCACAACAGAGGCAGAATTGGGAGGTTTGAGCTCTGAAGTTTTAAAGAGGATTGGCTGGTGGGAGTCACATCAGTACTGGTCTTACATACGACTTTATGGTAATGAAGGAGCTAGGCCTTCTGGTAACTAATTTGTATCACTAAGGCTAATTTCACACTAGCGTTAACTGCAATACGTCGCAATGCGTCGTTTTGCCGAAAAAACGCATCCTGCAAAAGTGCTTGCAGGATGCGTTTTTTCTGCATTGACTAACATTAGCGACGCATTTGCGACGCATTGACACACGTCGCAACCGTCGTGCGACGGTTGCGCCGTGTTGTGGCGGACCGTCGGGAGCAAAAAACGTTACATGTAACGTTTTTTGCTCCCGATGGTCCGCTTTTTCCGCCCCCACCTCCCCGCACTTCCCCGCACCTCACAATGGGGCAGCGGATGCGCTGGAAAAATGCATCTGCTGCCCCCGTTGTGCGGCGCAGAGAACGCTAGCGTCGGTAACCTCGGCCCGACGCACTGCGACGGGCCGAGCCCGACGCTAGTGTGAAAGTAGCCTTACATATGTTTGCTTTGTTGCAGGACAAGTTCCACTTCTAATCTGGATTCTAGGCCACTCTTACATTCACTGTGGAGCACTGCGAGCGGACAAATGTACTGACGGTAGACAGTTGGGTTACACAGAAAAAATGGCGTCAATTAGGTGGCTGGGTGTTGGGTTTTAGGGGTTTGGTATGGAGGCATATACTTCATGAGTTTCAACGAGCAGTTCACCTCCATAGAACTCAGATATTTTAGTTCTGCATATAGGAGGTAACAACCTAGGAGCTCGCTTTGGTAAAGAATTGGTTAGCAACATCAAAAAAGATTTCAGGCAGCTATGGGCGGCCTTCCCGGGGATGAAAGTAGTATGGTCGGACATTGTACCTAGAAGACTTTGGCGAGGGGCGCAATCAGTGCCAAGGGTTAAAAAAAGCTCGCAAAAAGGTTAACAAAGCAATATCCAAATTCGTGGTGCGAAAAGGGGGAGTGGCAGTATGCCATATGGGCCTGGACTTGGGGAGGAAGGATGTTTGGTTGATGGATGGAGTGCACTTGAACGCAACTGGGATGAATTTGTGGATCACATGGCTACAAGAAGGGATACAGAAGACCACAGCATTGCTGGTTGGTGCGGTCTCAAGCACCTGAGGGTCGAGGTGCTCTCGGTGTGGCGTTGGTGGGTCCTCGAAGTTGGTGAAAATTTGAAAGGCATGAATCCCCTTCATTGGATGGTTATGTGGTGGTGGTCTGGTGATATATGGGTGAAACCTGGAGATGGGATGTCGGGATCACATTAACACGAAATTGGGTGACATCCGGCGATGGTATGTCGGGGTCACATGGTCGTGAGTTTTGGATGATACCTGGCCATGGAACATTGGGTTCACATTAACGGTGTGGAGGCAACCTCTTCCCTCGGCCTCACGGTGCTCCTGAGCTAAAATAAAATGCGGCTATGAGTAAGGCAAGGAGGGAAGGGGCAATGCCATGGAAAATAACCAGACTTTTGTAAACCTCTTCCCTCTGTCTCATGGTGCTCCTGAGCTAAAATTAAACGCAGCTAGGAGTAAGGCGGGGAGGGAAGGGGCAATGCCCTGGAAATCACCAGACTTTTGGTAGCTTCGAGGACCTCACCAAGAGTCTTTTAATTATTAATAAATTGGCTGCTGTGGCCATTATTAGCCAAAGAAAATGACGTTTGTTCTTTGTTAGTGGGAGTGGAACTTAAGCGTAAGTCACAGATAATCGAACTTTCCAGGGTCATGTTTCTTGTGTGTGAGACAGAAACTACCACAAGATAAAACTGCAGAAAGCTTAATATAGAATAACGCAGAGTCTAAGTAAAAATAGGAATTGCAATAATAAAACTGTTATTATTTAATAATTATATATTATATACTGTACAGACAAAAATATTGGGGAACGCACAGGGCCGCCATCAGGGCAAAATTATAGCTCTCAAAATGTGGTGATGCAAAAACAATTTTTTTTCCTATAAAAAGTGTCTTTTAGTGTCTAACAACAGCCAAACATAAAAATCCAATATAAATCTGGTACTGCTGTAATCACACCTACCCGAAGAATAAAGATACCTAATCACTTATACAGCACGGGGAACGGCGTAAAAAATACATAAAACCAATTCTTCACCTGCTGTTGATTTTTTCATTCTGCCTCCCAAATATTGCAGTAAGGTTCAGCGCACATTTATCCTGCGCTCTGCATTGAGCGCTTGCACCAGGAATCCCGTGTAAATCTCTGAAATACGTGATTCAGATGAAACCTCTGGCTGAAGATTCCCTATAGTGAGGCAGATGGAGGTGCTGTAGAAACCGTCTGACCTGTGATCCAGCGGTGTCCGTCTATTTAGGATTGCATAAAAGTGCCGCCGACACAGTTTTGTGCACTTCTGAAAAGAAGGACACCACTGAACAGAGGCCAGATGGAGTCCAGAGTAACTCTGGTGCCCCCAAGCTAACACGAACACGATAACCAAAAGTGCTTAAGTAATTATAAAATAAGAGAACCTCATTCCTAACTGCTGGGAGAGTGTTGAGCAAACAGTAAATATTAAAGTGCTTGTTTGATTTATAAGAAAAAAGTGCCTCTTCCGGATAAACTCAAGCACCGAGTTCGAGGTTCTCTTATTTTATATTTATTTAAGCATTTTTGATTATGATGTTGGTGTTGGCTTGGAGAGGGATTCCCTTCAAGGTTCAGATATTCTAGTCGACGTGGAGCTGGGGCGCCATTTCGTCTCCCATTAGGGTGCCAACCTCTGCTGCCAGGTAGGGAAAATAGATAGTATCATTTCTATTTCCCTAATGTATATCCTTTTGTAATTGAAACATTTTTGTATGTGGCATATCTTTGTGTCTATCTGATCCTCTCACCATTTTTGGTATGAATCCTTGATACTGTTTTGAGTTTTTTTTAACGGAATCAATAAAAGCTATTTTTTAGGCCTGATTTTTTCTGGTTTCATAATAATAATATCAGACCTCGTATATTGCTTTTTTGGCTTGCTACTCTTGATATGGCTAGCTTTGTGTATGGACCAGTAAACTATAATAAGTGGCTGAGTGATGCTGAGGAGTTTTTTTCCGAGAGAAATATAGATAGCATAATTACTGATAAGCCAACACAGAAGTCCATTTTTTCCGAATAACTAACGGCGTACAAAAATAATATTAAATCCTGGTGGGAGGTCCAATCCCTTGAAAACTATAAAAAACAGAACATAATGCCAAGGGGTTTAAGGATTCACATTGCACCTGCCTTGATATCAAGATCTACCTCTCTTACAAAAGAAAGAGAAAGAATCTATCCAATCTTCCATTCAGTTTATGAATATTCTATTAGAAGAAGAAAGGATTACATTAGAGAATACCTCAAATAAATTACAGGAATTGATAGAGGAGGCATTGAAATTTAAGTCTGATCCTGATTTTGGTAATACGGAAGCTACTCTGAAAACTAATATTGAAAAATATCACATAGAATTAAAGGATAGAAAACACAAACACTTTGTCAGAGATCTCCTTGACTTTAAAGAAAAAAGAGCATATTCTTTTGGAGGAGACACCCCTAACTCGACAGGTGATATTTCCTCATCTGATATTGAGTCAAGACACACTGGTACAAGACCAAAGGAGGAAGGAAGAGGGAGAGGTTTCAATAGGAGGGGACAGAATAGGAGATGGCAAGGAAATGGTTACAGGGGAAAATCACATCAACACAATACAGAAGCATCGTCCTCTTCCTGTGCCTCTGCATCCTCTGGATCCTCGTTTTTAGAAAACAGAGAGATTGCTCCCTATTCACTACGAACTCGAACTCTCTGGTTATGTTCTGACAAAAAATGAGACTTAAGTGTTGGCATCAGGTTTATCATTTGTACCTATGTCTAAATTTGACACATTTTTATGGGTAAAGGACATAAATTTACTTTTAAGGAAACTAAAATGGAAAAAAAAAATTCGGAATAATGATAGGACCAAATATCAACAGCTTGGTATCGCCCTGGACTCATTGGCGGATGTAAGACTATTAGCGGATCTCTCAGAGGAGTGGAGTAGAGGTGTAGTGGAGGGTCCCTTCTTAGAACTGAAGGTCAAGAACACCTGTATGCTTCCATCAGGCAAGTGCACTAATATAGACAACTTCTCTAAACTTGTAACAGATGAGATTAAAAAGATCATCCCCAAATATAGACCGACTGAATCCAATTCCTCAAGGGGTGAGGTGGATGCACTTCACTCCTTAGAGAAAAATGACAATATCATTGTTAAACTATCTGAAAAGGGGGGAAACGTGGTTATCTTAGATACCAGTGAACACCTTAAGATGTGTTCCACAATTTTGTCAGACACTATGACCTATAAAGTTCTAAGGGGGACCCCACCACCCAGTATCAAGCTACCCTCGAAACCATATTACATCAGGCACTCACTGACCGTGTGTTCTCAAAAAATGAGCTTGATTTCATGCTCCCAAAATACCCTACACTAGCCACCTTTTATTCACTTCCCAAAGTGCACAAGGGTCTGAGTCCCTTAAAAGGGCACCATCCAGGAATGAGAAATATGTACTGTTATTCTAAGTTACCCTCCACTTTGGATTAATATGCTTACACCTCCACATGATTTTCTGTCTCTTACACTACACATTTGCTTTGCCGTTACCTGGTGCTTTGACATTCAAATGCATCTTTTTGTATTATGAATTAATGGTAATACCCATTCCTGATACACTGCACAAGCACTTTATTCACCAGCAAATATTTTGCATCAACCTTGTCCATTGTTCTATACAATTGTGTATTCTATTCTCTGTACTGTGCATACCATTTTGACATCCTTTTCACCAAGCTTTATTACTATTAAATTTGTTAAATTTTAAAATGTTAATAAATTCATAGTTTTTTTTCTGTTATGCTCACCTGACTAACTTAAAGGGAATCTGTCACCCCATTTTTCGCCTATAAGCTGCGGCCACTGTCATCAAGGGCTTATCTACAGCATTCTGTAATGCTGTACATTAGCCCCCGATGTAACCTGAAAGATAAGAAAAACAAGTTAGATTATACTCACCCAGGGGCGGTCCTGGTGCGGTTGGGTCCAATGGGCGTCACGGTCTGGGTCCAGCGCCTCCCATCTTCATGCGATGATGTCCTCTTCTTTGCTTCCTGTCGTGGCTCCTGCGCAGGCGTACTGTATCTGCCCTGTTGAGGGCAGCGTAAAGTACTGCAGTGCGCAGGGCCTTTCTGACCTTTCCCGGTACCTGCGCACTGCAGTACTTTGCTCTGCCCTCAACAGGGCAGATAAAGTACACCAGCACAGGAGCTGCGACAGGAAGCAAGGAAGACGACATCATCGCATGAAGATGGGAGGTGCCAGACCCGGACTGCGATGCCCATCGGACTGGACCGCACTGGACCGCCCCTGGGTGAGTATAATCTAACTTGTTTTTCTTATCTTTCAGCTTACATCGGGGGCTTATCTACAGCATGACAGAATGCTGTAGATAAGCCCCTGATGGCGGTGGCCGCAGCTTATAGGCGAAAAATGGGGTGACAGATTCCCTTTAATAAATTGACTTTTCTTTCCACAATACCTTAGACTGTATGGTCAGCTTTTTTTGTACTTTTGTTTTCCCGGTATCTTTCTGACTGTACAAGTATTATCACTCAGTTCCGGCTTGTTGGTCACAGGGATATTACTTTTTGATTCTATACTCTAATCACACCTAAGTAGTATAGACTCCCTGCCACCATTCCTTTGTTGCCTCTGTTTGATAGACACCTACCTTCGTAAAGCTATATAAACAAAATAAACAGTCCAAAAAATGGGAGCCATGCCCCTGTTTGCACTTAGTACAAAAAACTAAATTAAAATAAAAAAAATTGAGCAAGAACACATTTGGTATACAGTTAGGACCATATATATTTGGACAGAGACAACATTTTTCTAACTTTGGTGGTAGACATTACCACAATGAATTTTAAACAAAACAATTCAGATGCAGTTGAAGTTCAGACTTTCAGCTTTCATTTGAGGGTATCCACATTAAAATTGGATGAAAGGTTTAGGAGTTTCAGCTCCTTAACATGTGCCACCCTGTTTTTAAAGGGACCAAAAGTAATTGGACAATTGACTCCAAGGCTATTTCATGGACAGGTGTGAGCAATCCCTTCGTTATGTCATTCTCAATTAAGCAGATAAAAGGCCTGGAGTTTATTTGAGGTGTGGTGCTTGCATTTGGAAGGTTTTGCTGTGAAGTAAACATGCGGTCAAAGGTGCTCTCCATGCAGGTGAAACAAGCCATCCTTAAGCTGTGAAAACAGAAAAAAAACCATCCGAGAAATTGCTACAATATTAGGAGTGGCAAAATTTACAGTTTGGTACATCCTGAGAAAGAAAGCACTGGTGAACTCATCAATGCAAGAAGATCTGAGCGCCCACGGAAGACAACAGTGGTGGATGATCGCAGAATAATCTCCATGGTGAAGAGAAACCCCTTCACAACAGCCAACCAAGTGAACAACACTCTCCAGGAGGTAGGCGTATCAATATCCAAATCTACCATAAAGAGAAGACTGCATGAAAGTAAATACAGAGGGTTCACTGCACGGTGCAAGCCACTCATAAGCATCAAGAAGAAAAAGGCTAGACTGGACTTTGCTAAAAAACATTTAAAAAAGCCAGCACCATTCTGGAAGAACATTCTTTGGACAGATGAAACCAAGATCAACCTCTACCAGAACGATGGAAAGAGAAAGGCGTGTGGCAAATGCATGGTACAGCTCATGATCCAAAGCATACCACATCATCTGTAAAACACGGTGGAGGCAATGTGATGGCTTGGGCATGCATGGCTGCCAGTGGCACTGGGTCACTAGTGTTTATTGATGATGTGACACAGGACAGAAGCAGCCGAATTAATTCTGAGGTCTTCAGAGATACTGTGTGCTCAGATCCAGCCAAATGCAGCCAAACTGATTGGTCGTCGTTTCATACTACAGATGGACAATGACCCAAAACATAAAGCCAAAGCAACCCAGGAGTTTATTAAAGCAAAGAAGTGGAATATTCTTGAATAGCCAAGTCAGTCACCTGATCTCAACCCAATTGAGCATGCATTTCACTCGTTAAAGACTAAACTTCAGCCAGAAAGGCCCACAAACAAACAGCAACTGAAAACCACTGCAGTGAAGGCCTGGCAGAGCATCAAAAAGGAGGAAACACAGCGTCTGGTGATGTCCATGAGTTCAAGACTTCAGGCAGTCATTGCCAACAAAGGGTTTTCAACCAAGTACTAAAAATGAACATTTTATTTAAAATTATTGAATCTGTCCAATTACTGTTGGTCCCTTTAAAAACAGGGTGGCACATGTTAAGGAGCTGAAACTCCTAAACCCTCCATCCAATTTTATTGTGGATACCCTCAAATGAAAGCTGAAAGTCTGAACTTCAGCTGCATCTGAATTGTTTTGTTTAAAATTCATTGTGGTAATGTCTATAACCAAAATTAGAAAAATGTTGTCTCTGTCCAAATATATATGGACCTAACTGTAAGTGCAATACTTAGGTGTGCATTCACACTGAGGCCATTTAATAAACAGAACATAAAAACAAAATGATAAATAGCATATGTACTTGTTGTGAGAATCAGACTGCACTCAGATGTCATCCGAGTGCAGTCCTATTGGAATACCTGGGGTGGACCCGCAGATCCACGACAACGAACCTCCCAAGGGTGAGCTGACCAGGTAGACCACCCTCTATACAGGGAGCGTTAGGGGCAGACCCAAGGGAGACTATTGCCGCAGAAGCTGGAACCCGGAGACAGGTAGTAAGAAGTACAAGATAGAGAAGCTGGGCGTGGGATGGACAGAGTGAGGCAAGACACGATGAAGTACAGTTAGGTAAGAGCTGGGAACCGGCAAGACCAAAGGAGAACTGCGAAGGGGAAGACACAAAGGAAGCAGGACAGGACAGAGACACCAGACTACAGAGTACGGAGAGGACACTTGGAGGACTGGACTGGACGTGGAGACAAGGAAGCCTGGGAAAGGCAGAGAAGCTGAACTGGCTGGACAGAGCGGAGACTCAGAACAGGCAGTGCAAAGACAATGGTTGACCTGAGTCACAGAAGCACAAATGACAAACAGGCAAGGAGCAGAGGAAGGAATCACCTTATATACATGGAGTGCTGGAGGACTTCCGGGTCACGGTCCTCCAGGATCACAGAGAGGAGATACAGAGCGCCTGCAAATCAGAAAGAGGAAGTGCTGGAGTGGGCGGTGCGCACGCGCACCCGACGAGAACCAGAGAGCAGAGAATGAAGGAGAGAACGCGCGCCTGCAGGAGGAGCGCGCCGCAGCGGGTAAGAAAGAGCGGAAGGAGTGGCCGTGACACTTGTAAATAACATAGGGTACTTAGTTAGCGCTGTTTTGATAAAAAAAACAAGTAAAAGCCATAAAACACGACAAATGTATTCCAATCGGGACTGTACTTAACCATCGTAGTTCACCTCAAAGGGGTGGTTAAAACATGACACCAACAAGTGGCAAAAAACACTACTTCAAAAACTAGATAAAAAAACATACAAAACCATACTCAAAAATGCAATGAAAAAAGAAAGTAATTTAATTTACATAATAGCTGCAGAAATGGTGCAGAAAATCTATAACATCAAAAACTCACCAAAAGCTCATTGTGGGAACTTAGCCTTAAAAGATTTTCTCCATCTATAGCAGGGTTCAGAACTGAGCAGAGGTGGGGTCTGACGGGCTAAAAGTCAGTTAAACACTGGCAGGTAATGGTAATGAACTATATGAAATATTGTAAAAAAAAATATGCTTTTATGTGTAAAATAAATAAATAAAAAACATGAATCCTAACTTTAACCCCTTAGTGACAGAGCCAATTTGGTACTTAATGACCGAGCCAATTTTTACAATTCTGACCACTGTCACTTTATGAGGTTATAACTCTGGAACGCTTTAACGGATCCTGCTGATTCTGAGACTGTTTTTTCATGACATGTTGTACTTCATGCTAGTGGTAACATTTCTTCGATATTACTTGCGATTATTTATGAAAAAAATGGAAATATGGTGAACATTTTTAAAATTTTGCAATTTTCAAATTTTGTATTTTTATGCCCTTAAATCAGAGAGATATGTCACACAAAATAGTTAATAAATAACATTTTCGACATGTCTACTTTACATCAGCACAATTTTGGAAACAAAATTTTTTGTTGTTAGGGAGTTATAAGGGTTAAAATTTGACCAGCAATTTCTCATTTTTACAACACCATTTTTTTTAGGGACCACATCACATTTGAAGTCATTTTGAGGGGTCTATATGATAGAAAATAACCAAGTGTGACACCATTCTAAAAACTGCACCCCTCAAGGTACTTAAAACCACATTCAAGAAGTTTATTAACCCTTTACGTGCTTCACAGGAACTCAAACAATGTGGAAGGAAAAAATGAACATTTAACTTTTTTTGCAAACACTTTAATTCAGAACCATATTTTTTTATTTTCACAAGTGTAAAAACAGAAATTTAACCATACATTTTGTTGTGCAATTTCTCCTGAATACGCCGATACCCCATATATGGGGGTAAACCACTGTTTGGGCGCACCGCAGAGCTTGGAAGAGAAGGAGCGCCGTTTGACTTTTTCAATGCAGAATTGGCTGGAATTGAGATCGGATGCCATGTCCCGTTTGGAGAGCCCCTGATGTGCCTAAACAGTGGAAACGCTCCACAAGTGACACCATTTTGGAAACTAGACCCCTTAAGGAACTTAACTAGATGTGTGGTGAGCACTTTGAGCCCCCAAGTGCTTCACAGAAGTTTATAACGTAGAGCCGTGAAAATAAAAAATCGCATTTGTTTACACAAAAATGATATTTTCGCCCACAAATTCTTATTTTCACAAGGGTAACAGGAGAAATTAGACCACAAAAGTTGTTGTGCAATGTCTCCTGAGTACGTCGATACCCCATATGTGGGGGTAAACCACTGTTTGGGCACACCGCAGAGCTTGGAAGAGAAGGAGTGCCGTTTTACTTTTTCAATGTAGAATTGGCTGGAATTGAGATCGGACGCCATGTCGCGTTTGGAGAGCCCCTGATGTGCCTAAACAGTGGAAACCCCCACAAGTGACACCATTTTGGAAACTAGACCCCATATGGAACTTAACTAGATGTGTGGTGAGCACTTTGATCCCCCAGGTGCTACACGGAAGTTTATAACGTAGAGCCGTGAAAATAAAAAATCACATTTTTTCTACAAAAATGATCTTTTTGCCCCAAAATTTTTATTTTCCCAAGGGTAACAGGAGAAATTAGACCACAAAAGTTGTTGTGCAATTTCTCCTGAGTACGTTGATACCCCATATGTGGGGGTAAACCACTGTTTGGGCTCACTGCAGAGCTTGGAAGAGAAGGAGCACCGTTTTACTTTTTCAATGTAGAATTAGCTGGAATTGAGATCGGATGCCATGTCGCGTTTGGAGAGCCACTGATGCGCCTAAACAGTTTAAACCCCCCACAAGTGACACCATTTTGGAAACTAGACCCCTTAAGGAACTTATCTAGATGTGTGGTGAGCACTTTAAACCCCCAGGTGCTTCCCGGAAGTTTATAACGTAGAGCCGTGAAAATAAAAAAGTCGCATTTTTTCTACAAAAATGATCTTTTTGCCCCAAAATTTTTATTTTCACAAGGGTAACAGGAGAAATTAGACAACAAATGTTGTTGTGCAACCTCTCCTGAGTACGTCGATACCCCATATGTGGGGGTAAACCACTGTTTGGGCGCACTGCAGAGCTTGGAAGAGAAGGAGTGCCGTTTTACTTTTTCAATGTAGAATTGGCTGGAATTGAGATCGGATGCCATGTCGCGTTTGGAGAGCCCCTGATGTGCCTAAACAGTGGAAACCCCCCACAAATGACACCATTTTGGAAACTAGACCACTTAAGGAACCTATCTAGATGTGTGGTGAGCACTTTAAACCCCCAGGTGCTTCACGGAAATTTATAACGTAGAGCCGTGAAAATAAAAAATCCTTTTTTTTCACTAAAAAATGATATTTTAGCCTGCAATTTTTTATTTTATCAAGGGTAACAGGAGACATTGGACCACAAAATCTGTTGAACAGTTTGTCCTGAGTACGCTGATACCCCATATGTGGGGGGAGGGCACTGTTTGGGCACCCATCAGGGCTCGGAAGGGAAGGAGCGCCGCTTGGAATGCAGACTTTGATGGGATGGTCTGCAGGTGTCATGTTGCATTTGCAGAGATCCTGATGTACCTAAACAGTAGAAACCCCCCACAAGTGACTCCATTTTGGAAACTAGACCCCCCAAAGAGCTTATCTAGATGTGTGGTGAGCACTAGGAACCCCCAACTGCTTCACAGAAGTTTATAATGTAGAGCCATGAATATAAAAAAAAATCATATTTTTTCCACAAAAATGATCTTTTCACCCCCACATTTTTACTTTCACAAGGGTAACAGGAGAAACTGGACCCCAAAATTTATTGTGCAATTTATGCTGAGTAGGCTGATACCCCATATGTGGGGGATAAACCACTGTTTGGGCGCATGGCAGAGCTTGGAAGGGAAGGAGCGCCGTTTTGGAATGCAGACTTTGATAGAATGGTCTGCAGGCATTATGTTGCGTTTGCAGAGCCCCCGATGTACCTAACCAGTAGAAACCCCCCACAAGTGACCTCATTTTGGAAACTAGACCCCCCAACGAACTTATCTAGATGTGTTGTGAGAACTTTGAATGCCCAAGTGCTTCACAGAAGTTTATAATGCAGAGTCGTGAAAACAAAAAAAAATATTTTTTTCACAAAAAAGATTTTTTTAGCCCCCCAATTTTTATTTTCACAAGGGTAACAAGAGAAATTGGACCCCAAAAGTTGTTTTCCAATTTGTCCTGAGTACACTGATACCCCATGTGTGGGGGGGACCACTGTTTGGGCGCATGGCTGAGCTCGGAAGGGAAGGAGTGCCGTTTTGGAATGCAGACTTTGATAGAATGGTCTGCAGGCATTATGTTGCGTTTGCAGAGCCCCCGATGTACCTAAACAGTAGAAACCCCCCACAAGTGACCTCATTTTGGAAACTAGACCCCCCAAGGAACTTATCTAGATGTGTTGTGAGAACTTTGAATGCCCAAGTGCTTCACAGAAGTTTATAATGCAGAGTCGTGAAAACAAAAAAAAATATTGTTTTCACAAAAAAGATTTTTTTAGCCCCCCAATTTTTATTTTCACAAAGGTAACAAGAGAAATTGGACCCCAAAAGTTGTTGTCCAATTTGTCCTGAGTACACTGATACCCCATGTGTGGGGGGACCACTGTTTAGGTGCATGGCTGAGCTCGGAAGGGAAGGAGTGCCGTTTTGGAATGCAGACTTTGATAGAATGGTCTGCGGGCGTTATGTTGCATTTGCAGAGCCCCAGATATACCTAAACAGTAGAGACCCCCCCAGAAGTGACCCCATTTTGGAAACTAGACCCCCCAAGGAACTTATCTAGATGTGTGGTGAGAACTTTGAATGCCCAAGTGCTTCACAGAAGTTTATAATGCAGAGTCGTGAAAATAAAAAATATTTTTTTTTTCCACAAAAAAATATTTTTTAGCCCCCAAGTTTTTATTTTCACAAGGGTATCAGGAGAAATTGGACCCCAAAAGTTGTTGTCCAATTTATCCCGAGTACGCTGATGCCCCATATGTGGGGGTAAACCACTGTTTGGGCGCACGGCAGAGCTCAGAAGGTAGGGAGCACCATTTTACTTTTTGAGCACAAAATTGGCTGTGGCGTTTAGAGACCCCCTGATGTACCTAAACAGTGGAAACCCCCCAATTCTAACTCCAACCCTAACCCCAACACACCCCTAACCCTAATCTCAACCCGATCCATAATCCTAATCACAACCATAACCCCCAAAACACCCCTAACCCTAATCCCAAAGCTAACCATAACCCTAATCAAAACCCTAAACCCAACACCCCCTAATCCTAATCTCAACCCTCACCTCAAAACCTAACCCTAATTCCAATAGACCCCTATCCTTAATCCCAACCCTAGCCTTAACCCTAATCCCAAACCTAACCCTAATCCCAAATGTAACCCTAATGCCAACCCTAATCCAAATCCTAATCCCAACTCTAACCCTAACTTTAGCCCCAATCCTAGCCCTAACCCTAACTTTAGCCCAAACCCTAACTTTAGCCCTAAACCTAGCCCCAACCCTAACCCTAACTTTAGCCCCAACCCTATCCCTAACCCTAGCTCTAACCCTAATCCTAGCTCTAACCCTAACCCAAGCCCTAACCCTAACCCTAAGGCTATGTGCACATGTTGCGGATTTTGCTGCGGATCCGCAGCGTTTCCACAGCTGTGGGTCCGCAGCAGTTTCCCATGAGTTTACAGTACAATGTAAACCTATGGGAAACATAAAACGCTGTGCCCATGCTGCGGAAAAAACCACACGGAAACGCAGCGGTTTACATTCCGCAGCATGTCAATTCTTTCTGCTGATTCCGCAGCGGTTTTACACCTGCTCCATAATAGAAAACCGCAGGTGTAAAACCGCAGTGGAATCCGCACAAAAACCGCGGTACATCCGCGATAAATCCGCAGGAAAAACGCAGCGTTTTGGTCCTGCGGATTTATCAAATCCGCTGCGGAAAAATCCGCAGAGAACCATTCTATGTGTGCACATATCCTAACCCTACCCCTAACCCTAACCCTACCCCTAACCCTACCCCTAACCCTAACCCTAACCCTACCCCTAACCCTACCCCTAACCCTACCCCTAACCCTACCCCTACCCCTAACCCTACCCCTAACCCTAACCCTAACCCTACCCCTAACCTTAACCCTATTTGGAAAATAGAAATTCATACATTTTTTTTATTTTATTATTTTTTTCTTACTAAGGGGGTGATAAAGGGGGGGGTTATTTACTATTTTTTTTATTTTGATCACTGTGATAGGATCTCACAGTGACCAAAATAAAAAAAGAGGAAGAATTTTCTTTTGCCGGCCGGCAGATCATGGCGGGCGCACTGCGCATGCGCCCGCCGTTTTCTTACCGGAGCAAGAAGCCGGCGGCCAGCAGAAGAAGCAGGAGGACCCAGGGACACCGGTAAGTATAACAGGGTCCCCGAATCCCCCTATTTCTCTGTCCTCTGATGTGCGATCACATCAGAGGACAGAGAATGACATTGCTTTTTTTTTTTGCGGTCGACGGTAAACAGTTAATTACCAGCGATCGCAAAACAGGGGTCGGTAAAAACCGACCCCGATTATGTTCTTTGGGGTCTCGGCTACCCCCGGCAGCCGAGACCCCAAAGAACATCCGGGTGCCGGGCGGCGGGCGCACTGCGCATGCGCCCGCCATTATTTCCCTGGAAAAAGATGGCGGCGCCCATCGGGAGCCACGAGGAGCACCGGGGGAGGTAGGTGAGTATTGGGGGGCTATCGGGGACCACATTTCTCTGTCCTCCGATGTGCGATCACATCGGAGGACAGAGAAATTAAATGGCAAATCGCGTTTTTTTTTTTTTGTTGCGACCGCCGGTAAACGGTTAATTACCGGCGATCGCAACTCGGGGGTCGGTAAAAAACCCCCGAATCATGTTCTCTGGGGTCTCGGCTACCCCCGGCAACCGAGACCCCAGAGAAAATCCGACTCTGGGGGGCGCTATTCACTTTTTCCACAGCGCCATTAATTAACAGCGCTGTGGTTTAAGTACCCTTAGCGGCCGCCGTTAAAAGGCGTATCGGCGGTCGTTAAGGGGTTAATGAGAAAAAAATGGTTTATATAGAGTCCTCAAACATGAGCATAAATCTCCACATATTTGGTATTGTTGAGTTCATAAAGACCCAACTATAAAACTTTTGGACTTTTGGACTGTAAAGTTAAAATTTGTATTGCTTTTTTGTTTAGCCTACCTTGCAAAAAGAAAAAATGAATAACAAGTTGCATATACCCCAAAATGATATCAATATAAAATAAAGTTTGTTGTTGAAAAAAGATCCAAACACTTGCACAGTTCCATAAACAAAAAAAAGTGAAAAAGATATAGTTCTCATAATATGACGACTTCCCCCCAAAACATTTTAAAAAGATTTTCTGCTACAAAAATAGAAAAGGAATATATAAATTGAGTATTGCCGTAATTATGTTAATCTGCAGAATAAAGGTAGCATGATAATTATACTGCATGGTGAATACTGGAAAAATGTAAACAAAAAGATTGACTAAAAGGTGATCAATAAAATGGAGGTACCCAAAAATGGTAACGGTGAAAACTACAATTTGTTCCAAAAAAATATTCCTAATACAGCTCTATCTACAGAAAAATAAAAACTTATGGGTCTAACAATATGGACACCAACAAAAAAAAGATTTTTTTAAGTACTTCTCAGTGCAAAAGATGGTAAACATAAAAAGGCCTGCATATATTTGCTATCATCATAATTGTATTGACCCGCAGAATAGATGTCAATTATCCAGAATGGTTAATGGAGTTTAACAGATACTACCTATACAGTATATATAATTCAGAACTGATGTTGTTTGTTCATTATACCTCCCAAACAAGATAAAAAAAAAGATTTAAAAAAATCAAAAAGTCATAGAGTGACACAAAAACAATTTTTTTTTTATCAAACAGTGTATTTAATGTATGAAAGTAATAAAATATAAATAAAATTATAAATATTTATTATTACCAGAATTGTACTGATCCACAGAATGAATGAAGATAACACTTAATTTGTGGAACACAGTGAATGGTGTCAAATTTAAAATGCAAAAAAAAATCGCAGAATTGATTTTTTTTCTATTCCTTCCCATAAACAGTTAATAAAAGTCGGTTGATAAATTATGTGTACCCCAAAATGGTGCCATTGATAAATGCAACTGATGCCACAAAAAAAAACAACAAGCATACGGTTACGTCAAAGGAAAAATAAAACTGTTTGAATGTTATTAAAAAGACTAAAAAAAATCCTTTGTCCTGAAGGCCCCAAATGTGTCAGTCCTTAAGGGGTTAAGAGGCATGCCCAGGGCTGCCACTAGGAATTTCAGGGTCCCACACTGGCAAAATTTTCAGGCCCCCTTGATACCCCGTACAGGCTCCACCACAGCCCCGCCTCCACCCCTTGAACTGTCCACAGTCCCACCGCTCTCTCTTGCAAAAACTCCACTTCTCACCAATCACACATTAGCAGTTCCCTTCACCAGATCACATACATAGCCTGCAGCTGTTGTTTTGGCCAAAAGATTTTTTAATCTGGCAACACGACAAGGTAGACTGTTTTGGCTGGACCCTACTCTACTGTAACTAATTAAACATTTATTAAAATATCCAATACCATTTCAGTATATTTTTTATTTATTTTTCAATTTTTAAAATGACCAATAATATCACATACAAGGGCCAAATACCAACTCACCATGACAAGACACCATATTACCACTACATAGTGACCTATAATACCACATACAAGGAACAAATACAGCCATACCATGACCAGACCACATATTACCACCACATAGTGACCGAATACTACAATACTGATCATTAATTAAAAAAAAAACACAATACTAATATCACCATAAGTGCCATTATACTCAGGAGATCTGTACTTAGTATGCAGTGTCCATGTACAGGTAATACAGTGATCACCAGTGATATTATACACAGGAGCTCTATGTACAGTATCAGTGCACAGGTAATACAGTGATCAACAGTGACACTATGCACTATGCACTATAGCACTGTGTATATTGTACAGGTTATACAGTGATCAATGACATTATAGATCTATATACATTGTCAGTGTACTGGTAATACAGTGATCACTGGTGACATTGTATACAGGAGCTCTGTATATAGTGTCAGTGTAAAGGTAATACTGTGATGCAACTGCAAGGCAGTTGCACGTAACCTCCCCCAGGGGGCGCAGGTAAGGGGGACAAGGTAGCACTCACCGTGTAGCACCACAGTGCAAGAGTACTCAGACAGGCCAGTCTGCAAGAAAGAGGAGACAAGGTACCAGAAGTAACAGCAGAGCACATAGTCAGAGACAAGCCAGAAGTAAGAGCCAAACGGAAGTGCAGTATCCAAAACGTGAGACTCAAGACAAAGTCGGGGTACAAGCCAGAGAGTCAAAAGCTGGTCGGGGAACGTGGTACAGAGACGGAAAACCAGAGGCGGGGTCAGAGATCAGGCCAAATCATACACTGTAGGGAACGGGTCTAATACAAATAAGGGAAGTCAGAGACAGAAGGAACACCAGGGTATACAGGTCAGCTGCTCTAGCCAGGAAGCATGAACTATCACTGACGCCGGACAGCAGACTACAGAGGACTTAAAAAGCCCAGCCAGCTAAAAAACGAGGCTGAGGGGATTAACTCCCGCATGACCAGTCCAAAGAGGGAACAGCAGAAAACAAACTCCAAACTGGATCATGACAAATACAGTGATCACTGGTGAAAGTGTACACAGGACATCTGTATATTATACACAGTGTATAGTGTCAGTGTACAGGTAACACACTGACCTACCAGTGGCATCTCTAGGTGAAGTCCTTCATCTTCACTTTTCATCTTCATCCAGCACAGACCGCCATCACTTCTTCCAGCCAGGGCTCGTCTCTGCAGGAAATACCAAATATTATTATTATTATTTATTGTTATAGCGCCATTTATTCCTTGGCGCTTTACATGTGACGAGCGGTATACATAATAAAAACAAGTACAATAATCTCAAACAATACAAGTCATAACTGGTACAGGAGGAGTGAGGACCCTGCCCGCGAAGGCTCACAATCTACATGGGATGGGTGAGAATACAGTAGGTGAGGATAGAGCTGGTCATGCAGCGGTTTGGTTGATCGGTGGTTACTGCAGGCTGTAGGCTTGTCGGAAGAGGTGGCTCTTCAGGTTCTTTTTGAAGATTTCAAATATCTAGAGCACTGCTTGCAGAGCACATTACTTAATTTTTTTCCATCTTCTACACTACACCAAATGAAGAACAAAAGGCGACATTGTCGCTCTGCACAGTAACATGATGCCCCCCATTTAAAACAGTTTAACTAAACCTGGCCCCATGTGTCTCATTCCTGGCTCCAGCCATATGTTCTCCCATCCTGCCCTCATGAGCATCCATCTGCCCCATGATCCTGCCTCATCTGCCCCCTCTGTCTCCATCGTATCCATCCTGCACCATGTGTCTCCATCCTGACCCATGTCTCCACCCTGCCCCATGATCCTGTCCCATCTGTCTCCATCCTGCCCCATGATCCTGCCCAATCTGTCTCCATCCTGCCCCATGATCCTGCCCCATCTGTCTCCATCCTGCCCCATGATTCTGCACCATCTGTCTCCATCCTGCCCCATGATCCTGCACCATCTGTTTCCATCCTGCCCCTTCTGTCTCCATCCTGCCTCATGTTTCTGCGCCATCTGTTTCCATCCTGTCCCATGTCTCCATCCTGCCCCATGATCCTGCACCGTGTCTCCATCCTGCACCATATCTCCATGCCGCCCCATCTGTCTCCATCCTGCCCCATCTGTCTCCATCTTGCCCCATCTGTCTCCATCCTTCCTCATGTCTCCATCCTTCCCCATGTCTCCATCCTGCACCATGTGTCCATCCTGCACCATGTGTTTCCATCCTGCCCCATGTGTTTCCATCCTGTGCCATGTGTCTCCATCCTGCCCCATGTTCCCATCCTGTTTCATGTCTCCATCCTTCCCCATGTCTCCATCCTGCCCCATGTGTCCAACCTGCACCATGTCTCCATCCTGCCCCATGTCACCATCCTGCACCATGATTCTGCACCATGTGTCTACATCCTGCCCCATGTCACATGGTGCAGAATCATGTAGCAGGATGGAGACAGATGGGGCAGGATGGAGACACATGGTCCATGTGTCTTCATCCTGCTGTAGAAACATATTGCGGCTTGCTGCTTTCAATAAAAAATCAACTTTCTCCTTACCTGGCCACGGTACAGCAGCGATGTTCCCTCTAGGCATTTAAAGCACGGACTCGCCGGCAAATGACAATGACGTAATACGCTGGTGACATGTGCGCTGACGTCAGCTGCCAGCCTCAGATTGGCTGGTGGCTTTTAACTATTGCTGTGTGGGTGCGCACGGCAATAGAGTTTAACTGAACCTGCATCTCAGACGCAGGTTCAGCTACTGCATCGGCAGAATGCTGCTGCTGGGGCCCGGTGAGCAGAAGAGATGGGGCCCTCTGCTCATCGGGCACCATATGCAGTAATGCCCTGATGGTGGCCCTGGGCGTGCCCCAATACTTTTGTCTGTACAGTATATAAAGCAGGATTATTAAATAATAACAGTTTTATTATTGCAATTTCTATTTTTACTTATACTCTGCGTTATTCTATATTACGCTTTCTGCAGTTTTATCTTGTGGTAGTTTCTGTCTCGCACACAAGAAACAGGAAGCGATTGCTTTTAAAATAAACTCCATAATTTGCATTTGCACTTCAATAACAACTTGTAATGTCTGGTAAACAAGTGATTAGATCAAGCAATTTATCATGTTTGCGGAACATTCAGTGTTAAAAAATTATGAGACTAAGATAGTGAAAGAGATTGAGAGTATTGTACATGTAGTACATTACCAAGAAATTAGAGCAGGTCTATAAACACATTTTTAGATCAGACTTTTGGATCTCAATAGCCTGGAGCACATACTATAATATTCCATACCATAATATTTTATTTAAACCTTTTTGAAAGTTTAAACTCAATCTTCAACCCTCCAAACTAGATTGATAGCTTCTCATGTTCCCTCCTCCCTGCTCCTGCCTAGGCTCTGACCACCTAGCCTGACTGCCAGCTTCTCAGGTTCCCTCCTCCCTGCTACTGCCTAGGCTCTGACCACCTAGCCTGACTGCCAGCTTCTCAGGTTCCCTCCTCCCTGCTCCTGCCTAGGCTCTGACCACCTAGCCTGACTGCCAGCTTCTCAGGTTCCCTCCTCCCTGCTCCTGCCTAGGCTCTGACCACCTAGCCTGACTGCCAGCTTCTCAGGTTCCCTCCTCCCTGCTACTGCCTAGGCTCTGACCACCTAGCCTGACTGCCAGCTTCTCAGGTTCCCTCCTCCCTGCTCCTGCCTAGGCTCTGACCACCTAGCCTGACTGCCAGCTTCTCAGGTTCCCTCCTCCCTGCTCCTGCCTAGGCTCTGACCACCTAGCCTGACTGCCAGCTTCTCAGGTTCCCTCCTCCCTGCTACTGCCTAGGCTCTGACCACCTAGCCTGACTGCCAGCTTCTCAGGTTCCCTCCTCCCTGCTACTGCTTAGGCTCTGACCACCTAGCCTGACTGCCAGCTTCTCATGTTCCCTCCTCCCTACTACTGTTTATGGTCTGACCACCTAGCCTGACTGCCAGCTTCTCAGATTCCTTCCTCCCTGTTACTGCTTAGGCTTTGACCACCTAGTCTGACAACTTCTCAGTGTCTCTCCGCCCTGTGGCTGCTGAAATTTCACACTGCTCAATACAAGCTGTCATTCAGGTTGAGTGAATGGCCCGAGAAACTCATAAAAATCTCAATTTCATATCAGGATTACAAAGCTATTCTGATATGGAACATCAAAATACATCCATTAGCCTCAATCGGTCTGAAAGGTCTGTTTAAAAATGAATATGTATTTAATTTTGAAAAAGATAGAGCCACTTTAATTTATTATATTGCAAGTTTACCTTGAAGATACCTACATATGGTGTATTTTTGTTGGGATTCACCAACAATATAAACACTATAACATTTATGGGCCACGAAGTAGCTATAGGGGTTGAAGAGGGCTAACAGTCACCCTGACTAGTGTTTGAGGAGCATTGACACCAATTAAAAAGACACTAGTAATATAAATGTCACCTGGTAAGTTGGAGCTGCCGGTATCAATTTTTCACAGGAACTTATGTCCTTCATGATATTTTTTGTTTCTAGGCAACTTCTACTCGGTATCTTCTACTCATAATATGGATTATGTTACTTGTGGTGCCATAATCAATCAAAGTAAAATGGCACCAAATTAAAAAAAAAGTGATAATAATAATCATTACATAATATTATTTTTTACAGACTCAATTTAAGACTAACAGTAGGTGTAACAGTAAGGAAGGCAATTTCACAGTATGGTGTTGTCCCAAAGTGATGTAATCACTACTTTCCTGCCCATCTTCATAGACTCATCTGTTATATAAAGACCTGGTCATATAACATTCAACAGGGGATGGACAAACCAAGGTCACATGACACATTAAGATGCAGCACTACTCTCGCCTATAATAACTGTAAGAACTGTGTTGGTTCCTGTCTGGCTGCTGGGCAGTGCTGCGCCTTTGTTGCAGGCAACATTTGACAAAGACAATAGTATTATATTCCTGGGACTTTTGGTGCAGCTAAATCAGGGAGTTTTGGTGTTAAATCTTGAGTAGTTTTGATTACTCTTTCCTTAGAGCCCTGGGCGGGCAGTATTCTATTCAATCCCTTGAACTTGTGACTTATACTGCAATTCAATAAGTTCAGCTTACCTGGTCTATAGTTCTATTTCTGCTCATGTCGTTTCTTCCCGATTCATCCTGTTTTCTGACCTGGCTCGTATTTTAACCACCCGCTTGCTCTATGTTTATTACAAATACAAAAAAGATTGACTGACACATCCAGCAAATGTGAACAGGTGCAAGCTATGGCAACCAAGTCAATAAAGGTAAGAAAAATAGCTGCACTCTGAAATGCTATAGTATGCAAGCAATGGATACAGAAAATTGGAACTGTATTACTGCTATAGAAAATAAAGGCATCCCGTCACTGTTGCAGGATATTCCGTGGCTTGGGTCTCCTTCCCTATCCCTAAAGCTATGGGTGCCTTAATTATCCCTGCTCCCAGAATTACTTCTGATGGTGAAGATGCTGGGGCAACGTGCCTTGCTGAGCTTCTAAATAAGTCAGACTCCTTTAGTCCCTGTCCTCTGTCCCCCCCATTCATCATTAGTACTTGGTAGCATCAAAATGAATGTGGAGGTAGGAGAAGATGCCATCAGATACTGAGCATTCTCCACCACCTCCCAATTAATTACAAGTCCCTGACTGCACCTCCTCCCACCTTTCAATTCATTATAAAGTGTCCCATGCACCTTACCCCCTCCGCTCCCACTCCCCAATAAATTTTAAGTCCCCATAGCATCACAATGAATTGTGAGATGGGGAGGACCCTATCAGGGGCTTAGCACCCTCCTCCACCACCCAATTCATTTTACATCCATATTTAACGTCCTCCTCCCCCTGTTCGTAAGTCCACTCACAGGTACAAACAGTTTACCTAATGGATAGGCAGCAGGAGCTTCTCCCTGAGCCTCTACAACCTCTTTCTTAAAGGGAACCTGTCACCCCGTTTTTTCGGTATGAGATAAAAATACTGTTAAATAGGGCCTGAGCTGTGCATTACAATAGTGTAGTTTGTGGACCCCGATTCCCCACCTATGCTGCCGAAATACGTTACCAAAGTAGTCGTTTTCGCCTGTCAATAAGGCTGGTCAGGTCAGATGGGCGTGGTGTCTTCCCCCAGATCTTGCGTAGTTTTCCGTTGGTGGCGTAGTGGTGTGCGCATGTCCAAGGTCCCGAATCCTGCACAGGGGTGTGAAAATAGCAGCGATGTCCGTTATTCCATTGGTGATCGGTGGGCGCGGCCATCTTGCTTTGGCCGCGCGTGCGCAGAAGCGGCGCTCTGCTGGCCGCGGCTTCAGGAAAATGGCCGCGGGCATCCGCGCGTGCGCAGATGGCTATCGCGGCGGCCATTTTCGTGAAGCCGAGATGCGAACTCTGCTTCACGAAAATTGCCGCCGCGCTAGCCTTCTGCGCACGCGCAGATGCCCGCGGCCATTTTCCTGAAGCCGCGGCCAGCAGAGCGCCGCTTCTGCGCACGCGCGGCCAAAGCAAGATGGCCGCGCCCACCGACCACCAATGGAATAACGGACATCGCTGCTATTTTCACACCCCTGTGCAGGATTCGGGACCTTGGACATGCGCACACCACTACGCCACCAACGGAAAACTACGCAAGATCTGGGGGAAGACACCACGCCCATCCGACCTGACCAGCCTGATTGACAGGCGAAAACTACTACTTTGGTAACGTATTTCGGCAGCATAGGTGGGGAATCGGGGTCCACAAACTACACTATTGTAATGCACAGCTCAGGCCCTATTTAACAGTATTTTTATCTCATACCGAAAAAACGAGGTGACAGGTTCCCTTTAAGATCAGAACATATAGATGAAATAACCACCCATTTCTGTACTATAAGAACCGGTTCACCATTATCTCTATTACAGCACGTCCCCGCAGCATCTTCGTCACCGGCAGCTTTCTCTCGGACACAGGCTCGCACTGAATGCTGACATCATCCATATGTCATTTAAGATAGATCACAACAAATCTACCTGCCAGGTGACTAAAAATTTCATTAAGAAAGTGCTGAAAGACGGCGGGAGCATTAGTCAACCCAAATGGCATCACAAGATTTTCATAGTGTCTCTCATGTGTATTGAAGTCTGTAATCTACTAATCCCCCTACTTAAAGGGAACCTGTCACCCCCCCCCAGTCGTTTCAAACTAGACTGTGTTCCAAATTATTATGCAAATTGGATTTAAGTGTCATAAAGATTTAATTGTTTTGTTTTTCAAATAAACTCGTGGATGCTATTGTGTCTCAGGGCTCAATGGATCACTGAAATCAATTGTAAACACATGTGATAATTAGTTTTCCAGGTGATTCTAATTAAAGAAAAACTACTTAAAAGTGATGTTCCACATTATTAGGCAGGCCACAGGTTTCAAGCAATATGGGAAAAAAAAAGGATCTCTCTGCTGCTGAAAAGTGTTAAATAGTGCAATGCCTTGGACTGTTATGACCCCAATGGCGAGGGTCTCAGAGGAACGTGGAAGTCTGCAGAATACAAAAATCCAGCTCATAGGGCAGTGGTAGCTGGGTTGACCATATATCTACTCCTAACGCCAACACTAGAAGTAGCCGGGGATCATTCCTACGTTGATTCTAGATGACACGCTCCAGCCGGAGAATCTAGCTACCCCTAGTAGAGGAAAACAAAAGACCTTTCTTGCCTCCAGAGAAGGGGACCCCAAAGCTGGATAGAAGCCCCCCACAAATAATAACGGTGAGGTAAGAGGAAATGACAAACACAGAAATGAACCAGGTTTAGCACAGAGAGGCCCGCTAACTGATAGCAGAATAAAGAAAGGTAACTTATATGGTCAACAAAAACCCTATCAAAATCCACACTGGAAATTCAAGAACCCCCGAACCGTCTAACGGTCCGGGGGGAGAACACCAGCCCCCTAGAGCTTCCAGCAAAGGTCAGGATATATATTTGGAACAAGCTGGACAAAAATACAAAACCAAAACAAAATAGCAAAAAGCAAAAAGCGGACTTAGCT
Source organism: Ranitomeya variabilis (assembly GCF_051348905.1). NCBI lineage: Eukaryota > Metazoa > Chordata > Amphibia > Anura > Dendrobatidae > Ranitomeya > Ranitomeya variabilis. Next base: position 219,138,484 of record NC_135236.1, on the reverse strand, counting down.
GATATAACTGGGACCAGGATCAGTAGACAAGAGCACAGCAGACTAGCTCTGATAACTACGTTGCCAGGCATTGAACTGAAGGTCCAGGGAGCTTAAATAGCAACACCCTTAACTAACGACCCAGGTGCGGATAAAAGGAATGACAGAAAAACCAGAGTCAAAAAACTAGTAACCACTAGAGGGAGCAAAAAGTAAATTCACAACAGTACCCCCCCCTTAATGAGGGGTCACCGAACCCACACCACGACCACCAGGGCGATCAGGATGAGCGGCATGAAAGGCACGAACTAAATCGGCCGCATGAACATCAGAGGCGACCACCCAGGAATTATCCTCCTGACCATAGCCCTTCCACTTGACCAGGTACTGAAGCCTCCGCCTGGAGAGGCGAGAATCCAAGATCTTCTCCACCACGTACTCCAACTCGCCCTCAACCAACACCGGAGCAGGAGGCTCAGCAGAAGGAACTATAGGCACAATGTACCGCCGCAACAAGGACCTATGAAATACATTGTGAATAGCAAACGACACAGGAAGATCCAGACGAAAAGATACAGGATTAAGGATTTCCAATATCTTGTAAGGCCCAATAAAACGAGGTTTAAATTTGGGAGAGGAGACCTTCATAGGAACAAAGCGGGAAGAAAGCCATACCAAATCCCCAACGCGTAGTCGGGGACCCACACCGCGGCGGCGGTTGGCAAAGCGCTGAGCCCTCTCCTGTGACAACTTCAAGTTGTCCACCACATGATTCCAGATCCGCTGCAACCTATCCACCACAGAATCCACCCCAGGACAGTCAGAAGGCTCCACATGACCCGAAGAAAAGCGAGGATGGAAACCAGAGTTGCAGAAAAAAGGCGAAACCAAGGTGGCGGAACTAGCCCGATTATTAAGGGCAAACTCAGCCAACGGCAAGAATGTCACCCAATCGTCCTGATCAGCAGAGACAAAACACCTCAAATAAGCCTCCAAAGTCTGATTGGTTCGCTCCGTCTGTCCATTAGTCTGAGGATGGAAAGCAGACGAAAACGACAAATCAATGCCCATCCTACTACAAAAGGATCGCCAGAATCTGGAAACGAACTGGGATCCTCTGTCTGACACAATATTCTCAGGGATGCCGTGCAAACGAACCACGTTCTGGAAAAACACAGGAACCAGATCGGAAGAGGAAGGCAGCTTAGGCAAAGGAACCAAATGGACCATCTTTGAGAAGCGATCACATATCACCCAGATAACGGACATGCCCTGGGATAGCGGAAGATCAGAAATGAAATCCATGGAGATATGTGTCCAAGGTCTCTTCGGGACAGGCAAGGGCAAGAGCAAACCGCTGGCACGAGAACAGCAAGGCTTAGCTCGAGCACAAGTCCCACAGGACTGCACAAATGACCGCACATCCCTTGACAAGGAAGGCCACCAAAAGGACCTGGCCACCAGATCTCTGGTGCCAAAAATTCCCGGGTGACCTGCCAACACCGAGGAATGAACCTCGGAAATGACTCTGCTGGTCCACTTATCCGGGACAAACAGTCTGTCAGGTGGACAAGACTCAGGCCTATCAGCCTGAAATCTCTGCAACACACGTCGCAGATCCGGAGAAATAGCTGACAAGATAACTCCATCTTTAAGAATACCAACAGGATCAGCGACTCCAGGAGCATCAGGCACAAAGCTCCTAGAAAGAGCATCGGCCTTCACATTCTTTGAACCTGGTAAATACGAGACAACAAAATCAAAGCGGGAGAAAAACAATGACCAGCGGGCCTGTCTCGGATTAAGGCGTTTAGCAGACTCGAGATACATCAGATTTTTGTGATCAGTCAAGACCACCACACGATGCTTAGCACCCTCGAGCCAATGACGCCACTCCTCAAATGCCCATTTCATGGCCAACAACTCCCGATTGCCCACATCATAATTTCGCTCGGCAGGCGAAAACTTCCTAGAGAAAAAGGCACAAGGTTTCATAACAGAGCAACCAGGGCCTCTCTGCGACAAAACGGCCCCTGCTCCAATCTCTGAAGCATCCACCTCAACCTGAAAGGGAAGTGAGACATCGGGCTGGCACAAAACAGGCGCCGAAGTAAACCGGCGTTTCAACTCCTGGAAAGCCTCCACGGCAGCAGGAGCCCAGTTAGCTACATCGGAGCCCTTCTTGGTCATATCCGTCAAAGGTTTCACAATGCTAGAAAAATTAGCGATAAAACGACGGTAGAAGTTAGCGAAACCCAAGAACTTCTGTAGACTCTTAACTGACGAGGGCTGAGTCCAATCAAGAATAGCTCGGACCTTGACTGGGTCCATCTCCACAGCAGAAGGGGAAAAAATGAACCCCAAAAAGGGAACCTTCTGTACACCAAAGAGACACTTTGAGCCCTTGACAAACAAAGAATTTTCACGCAAAATTTTAAAGACCAACCTGACCTGCTCCACATGCGAATCCCAATTATCAGAAAAAACCAAAATATCATCCAGATAAACAATCAAAAATTTATCCAGATACTTCCGGAAAATGTCATGCATAAAGGACTGAAAACTGAAGGCGCATTGGAGAGCCCAAAAGGCATCACCAAGTACTCAAAATGACCTTCGGGCGTATTGAATGCGGTTTTCCATTCATCACCTTGCTTAATGCGCACAAGGTTGTACGCACCACGAAGATCTATCTTGGTGAACCACTTGGCACCTTTAATCCGGGCAAACAAGTCAGACAACAGCGGTAAAGGATACTGAAATTTGACAGTGATCTTATTTAAAAGCCGATAATCAATACAAGGTCTCAAAGATCCGTCCTTTTTTGCCACAAAAAAGAATCCCGCACCAAGAGGGGAAGAAGACGGACGAATATGTCCTTTCTCTAGAGACTCCTTGATATATGAACGCATAGCGGTATGTTCAGGTACCGACAGATTAAACAGTCTTCCCTTAGGAAATTTACTGCCTGGGATCAAATCTATAGCACAGTCACAGTCCCTATGAGGAGGCAGTGCACTGGACTCAGACTCACTGAAGACATCCTGATAATCAGACAAATACTCCGGAACTTCCGAAGGCGTAGAAGAAGCAATAGACACAGGCAGGGAATCCCCATGAATACCACGACAGCCCCAACTTGAGACTGACATAGCCTTCCAGTCCAGGACTGGATTATGGGTCTGTAACCATGGCAGCCCTAAAACAACCAAATCATGCATTTTATGTAAAACCAGGAAACGTATCACCTCGCGGTGTTCAGGAGTCATGCACATGGTAACCTGTGTCCAATACTGCGGTTTATTTGCTGCCAATGGCGTAGCATCAATACCCCTAAGAGGAATAGGATTTTCTAATGGTTCAAGAGTAAAACCACAGTGCTTAGCAAATGACAGATCCATAAGACTCAGGGCAGCACCTGAATCTACAAACGCCATGACAGGAAAAGACGACAGTGAGCAAATCAAAGTTACAGACAGAATAAATTTAGGTTGCAAATTACCAACGGTGACAGGACTAACAACCTTAGCTATACGTTTAGAGCATGCTGAGATAATATGTGTAGAATCACCACAGTAGTAGCACAAGCCATTCCGGCGTCTATGAATTTTCCGCTCATTTCTAGTCAGGATTCTATCACATTGCATTAAATCAGGTGTCTGTTCAGACAACACCATGAGGGAATTTGCGATTTTTCTATCACATTGCACCGAATTAGGTGTCTGTTCAGACAACACCATGAGGGAATTTGCGGTTTTGCGCTCCCGCAACCGCCGGTCAATTTGAATAGCCAGTGCCATAGTATCATTCAGACCTGTGGGAATGGGAAAACCCACCATAACATTCTTAATGGCTTCAGAAAGGCCATTTCTAAAATTAGCGGCCAGTGCACACTCGTTCCAATGTGTCAGCACGGACCATTTCCGAAATTTTTGGCAGTACACTTCAGCCTCGTCCTGCCCCTGAGACATAGCCAGCAAGGCCTTTTCTGCCTGAATCTCAAGATTGGGTTCCTCATAAAGTAAACCGAGCGCCAGAAAAAACGCATTAATATCAGCCAATGCCGGATCTCCTGGCGCCAGCGAAAAAGCCCAATCCTGAGGGTCGCCCCGTAAGAACGAAATAACAATTTTTACTTGCTGAGCAGAGTCTCCAGATGAACAGGGTCTCAGGGACAAAAACAATTTACAATTATTCACAAAATTCCTAAACTTAAACCTGTCTCCGGAAAACAGTTCAGGAATCGGTATTTTAGGTTCTGACCTAGGATTACTGATAACATAGTCTTGTATGCCCTGCACACGAGTAGCCAGCTGGTCCACACTTGTAATCAAGGTCTGGACATTCATGTCTGCAGCAAGCATAGCCACTCTGAGGTAAAGGGGAAGAAGAAAAAAAAAAAAAAAAAAAAAAACTCAGAATCTTCTTTCTTATAATCCCTCTTCTGCAATGCATTAAACATTTAATACTGGCCTGGCAAACTGTTATGACCCCAATGGCGAGGGTCTCAGAGGAACGTGGAAGTCTGCAGAATACAAAAATCCAGCTCATAGGGCAGTGGTAGCTGGGTTGACCATATATCTACTCCTAACGCCAACACTAGAAGTAGCCGGGGATCATTCCTACGTTGATTCTAGATGACACGCTCCAGCCGGAGAATCTAGCTACCCCTAGTAGAGGAAAACAAAAGACCTTTCTTGCCTCCAGAGAAGGGGACCCCAAAGCTGGATAGAAGCCCCCCACAAATAATAACGGTGAGGTAAGAGGAAATGACAAACACAGAAATGAACCAGGTTTAGCACAGAGAGGCCCGCTAACTGATAGCAGAATAAAGAAAGGTAACTTATATGGTCAACAAAAACCCTATCAAAATCCACACTGGAAATTCAAGAACCCCCGAACCGTCTAACGGTCCGGGGGGAGAACACCAGCCCCCTAGAGCTTCCAGCAAAGGTCAGGATATATATTTGGAACAAGCTGGACAAAAATACAAAACCAAAACAAAATAGCAAAAAGCAAAAAGCGGACTTAGCTGATATAACTGGGACCAGGATCAGTAGACAAGAGCACAGCAGACTAGCTCTGATAACTACGTTGCCAGGCATTGAACTGAAGGTCCAGGGAGCTTAAATAGCAACACCCTTAACTAACGACCCAGGTGCGGATAAAAGGAATGACAGAAAAACCAGAGTCAAAAAACTAGTAACCACTAGAGGGAGCAAAAAGTAAATTCACAACATTGGACAAGGTATAAAAACATTAGATATTTCATGAAAACTTAAGAGTGATCATCATACTGTGAATAGATTTGTGACTGAAACAGAGCACAGACAGAGTTCATGCAGATAAAGGCATAATGAGGAAGGTTTCTGCCAGACAAATTCATTGGATTAAGAGAACAGCTGCCAAAATTCCATTACAAAGCAGCAAACAGTTATTTGAAGCTGCTGGTGCCTCTAGAGTCCCTCGAACTTCAAGGTGTAGGATCCTTCAAAGGCTTGCTGTGATGCATAAACCTACTATTCGGCCACCCTTAAACAGTGTTCACAAGCAGAAACGGTTGCAGTAGGCCCAGACATACATGAAGACTAATTTTCAAACAGTCTTGTTTACCGATGAGTGTCTAGCAACCCCGGATGGTCCAGATGGATGGAGTAGTGGATGGTTGGTAGATGGCCACCATGTCCCAACAAGGCTGCGACGTCAGCAAAGCGGTGGAGGAGTCATGTTTTGGGTCGGAATCATGGGGAAACAGCTGGTATGGCCCTTTAAGGTTCCTGAAAATGACCTCTGCAATTATATAGAGTTTCTGACTGACAACTTTTTTCCACGGTATAAAAAGTAGAAACATGCCTTCAGGAGCAAAATCATCTTCATGCATGACAATGCAGCATCTCATGCTGCAAAGAATACCTCTGAGTCATTGGCAGCTATGAGCATAAAAGGAGATAAACTCATGGTGTGGCCACCATCTTCCCCTGACCTCAACCCTATAGAGAACCTTTGGAGTATCATCAAGCAAAAGATCTATGAGGGTGGGAGGCAGTTTGCATCAAAACAGCAGCTCTGGGAGGCTATTCTGACTTTATGCATAGAAATACAAGCAGAAACTCTCCAAAAACTCACAAGTTCAATGGATGCAAGAATTGTGAAGGTGATATCAAAGAAGGGTTACTATGTTAACATGTAACTTGGCCTGTTGGGATGTTTTGGAGTTTAATAGCTTTTTTTGTTCAGTGGATGTGACCTCCTAATGCTGCAAATTCCACAAATGAGCATTTTCAGTTCTTTAAAACATATCAAATGTTTAGAAATTCTACTGTGCCTAATAATTTGGAACAGTGCATTTTGAGTTTTTATTCATTTTGGAGACTATACTGTTATCATTGGGAGGTTTCTTCAATAAAATTCGATGTATACTCTAACGGGTGATGACTTTTATTAGACTGACTGTCATTTGGACCGACCATTTAGGAAAATCCGTGAAAAACGTTATTTGCATAATAATTTGGAACATAGTGTAAAAGAGCCACTTGTGCAGCAGTAATGCTGCATTCTGACAAGGTGGCTCTTTTAGTTCTGGGTGCTGTAACTTGAGAAAGAATCAGTTTTATAATTTGTCTGAAGTACCTGGTCCTCAGTCAAGTGGGCCGGCGTTTCCCCCCTGCTTCAGGCAGCACACTGCTGTCACTCACATCTTCTTGGCGCCGGGCGCCGCCTCCTCCTCACCGCTGTTTTCAAAAGTAGCCGGCGCCTGCGCTCTTTTCCCCTGCCTGGTGCAGGCGCAGTGAGCGCTGGCCGTCTTTCCTCATATGCAGCCCAGCTGACTGCGCCTGCGCGGCCGCCTTGCTTGTAATTCCCAGCCCTGCAGTGACTTATGATTTATTCACATTGCGGGGCTGGGAATCACAGGCAGGGCGGCCGCGCAGGCGCAGTCAGCTGGGATGGATGGAAAAAGAGGCTGGAAGGGCCAAACGAAAAGACACTGGATTGATAATCTCAGAAATCCTATAAGGGCCAATAAACCGAGGCTTAAACTTAGGGGAAGAAACCTTCATAGGAACATGACGGGAAGACAACCAGACAAATCCCCAACCCGAAGCCGGGAACCAACACACCGACGACGGTTAGCAAAACGCTGAGCCCCCTCCTGAGACAACACCAAATTGTCAACAACATGAGCCCAAATTTGCTGCAACCTGTCAACCACAGAGTCCACCCCAGGACAATCAGAAGGCTCAACCTGCCCTGAAGAAAAACGAGGATGAAAACCAGAGTTACAAAAGAAGGGTGAAACCAAGGTAGCAGAACTAGCCCGATTATTAAGGGCAAACTCGGCCAATGGCAAGAAAGCCACCCAATCATCCTGATCAGCAGACACAAAGCATCTCAAATAAGTTTCCAAAGTCTGATTAGTTCGCTCGGTTTGGCCATTTGTCTGAGGATTAGTGTTGAGCGATACCGTCCGATACTTGAAAGTATCGGTATCGGAAAGTATCGGCCGATACCGGCAAAGTATCGGATCTAATCCGATAGCGATACCCGATACCAATACAAGTCAATGGGACTCAAGTATCGGACGGTATCCCTCATGGTTCCCAGGGTCTGAAGGAGAGGAAACTCTCCTTCAGGCCCTGGGAACCATATTAATGTGTAAAATAAAGAATTAAAATAAAAAATATTGCTATACTCACCTCTCCGACGCAGCCTGGACCTCAACGAGGGAACCGGCAGCATTCTTTGCTTAAAATGCGCGCTTTTACTTCCTCCCGTGACGTCACGGCTTGTGATTGGTCGCGTGCCGCCCATGTGGCCGCGACGCGACCAATCACAGCAAGCCGTGACGTAATTTTCAGGTCCTGAATGCCGAATTCTAGGCATTCGAGATTTTAAAATTACGTTCCGGCTTGTGATTGGTCGCGTCGCGGTCATATGGGCGACGCGACCAATCACAAGCCGTGACGTCACGGGAGGCAGGAAACGCGCGCATTTTAAAATTACGTCCCGGCTTGTGATTGGTTGCGTGCCGCCCATGTGACCGCGATGCGACCAATCACAGCAAGCCGTGACGTAATTTCAGGTCCTGATGCCTATTTCTGCATTGAGGACCTGAAATTACGTCACGGCTTGCTGTGATTGGTCGCGTCGCGGCCACATGGGCGGCACGCGACCAATCACAAGCCGTGACATCACGGAAGGAAGTAAAAGCGCGCATTTTAAGCAAAGAACGCTGCCGGTTCCCTCGGTGAGGTCCAGTGTTATGACCCCAATGGCGAGGGTCTCAGAGAAACAAGTAAGTCTGCGAAGTACAAAAATCCAGCTCATAGGGCAGTGGTAACTGGGTTGACCATATATCTACTCCTAACGCCAACACTAGAAGTAGCCGGGGAACATACCTACGTTGGTCGCTAGATGTCTCGCGCCAGCCGGAGGACTAACTACCCCTAGAAGAGGAAAACAAAGACCTCTCTTGCCTCCAGAGAATAGACCCCAAAAGTAGGATACAAGCCCCCCACAAATAACAACGGTGAGGTAAGAGGAAATGACAAACACAGAGGTGAACCAGGTTTAGCATAGAGAGGCCCACTTACTAATAGCAGAATGTAGTAAGATAACTTATATGGTCAACGAAAACCCTAACAAAAATCCACACTGGAGATTCAAGAACCCCCGAACCGTCTAACGGCCCGGGGGGAGAACTCCAGCCTCCCTAGAGCTTCCAGCAAGGTTAGGATACAGATTATTTACAAGCTGGACAAAAATGCAAACAAAAACAAATAGCAAAAAGCAAGAAAGCAGACTTAGCTTAATTTAGCAGGAACCAGGATCAGTAGACAAGAGCACAACAGATTAGCTCTGATTACAACGTTGCCAGGCATTGAACTGAAGGTCCAGGGAGCTTATATAGCAACACCCCTGACCTAACGACCCAGGTGAGCATACAAGGAATGGCAGACATTCCCAGAGTCAAATCACTAGTAACCACTAGAGGGAGCCAAAAAGATAAATTCACAACAGTACCCCCCCCTTAGTGAGGGGTCACCGAACCCTCACCAAGACCACCAGGGCGATCAGGATGAGCGGTGTGAAAGGCACGAACCAAATCGGCCGCATGCACATCAGAGGCGACCACCCAGGAATTATCCTCCTGACCATAGCCCTTCCACTTGACCAGGTACTGAAGCCTCCGCCTGGAGAGACGAGAATCTAAGATCTTCTCCACCACGTACTCCAACTCGCCCTCAACCAACACCGGAGCAGGAGGCTCAGCAGAAGGAACCACAGGCACAACGTACCGCCGCAACAAGGACCTATGAAATACGTTGTGGATGGCAAACGACACCGGAAGATCCAGGCGAAAGGATACAGGATTAATGATTTCCAATATCTTGTAAGGACCAATGAAGCGAGGCTTAAATTTGGAAGAGGAGACCTTCATAGGAACAAATCGAGAAGACAGCCATACCAAATCCCCAACGCGAAGTCGGGGACCCACACCGCGGCGGCGGTTGGCAAAACGCTGAGCCTTCTCCTGTGACAACTTCAAGTTGTCCACCACATGACTCCAGATCCGCTGCAACCTATCCACCACGGAATCCACCCCAGGACAGTCAGAAGGCTCCACATGTCCCGAGGAAAAACGAGGATGGAAACCAGAGTTGCAGAAAAATGGCGAAACCAAGGTGGCGGAACTAGCCCGATTATTAAGGGCAAATTCAGCCAACGGCAAGAAGGTCACCCAATCATCCTGATCAGAAGAGACAAAACACCTCAAATAAGCCTCCAGAGTCTGATTAGTTCGCTCCGTTTGTCCGTTAGTCTGGGGATGGAAAGCGGATGAAAACGACAACTCAATGCCCATCCTACCACAAAAGGATCGCCAGAACCTGGAAACAAACTGGGATCCTCTGTCCGACACAATATTCTCAGGACTGCCGTGCAAACGAACCACGTTCTGTAAGAACACAGGAACCAGATCAGAAGAGGAGGGCAGCTTAGGCAAAGGAACCAAATGGACCATCTTGGAGAAACGATCACATATCACCCAGATGACAGACATGCCCTGAGACACCGGAAGATCAGAAATGAAATCCATAGAGACGTGTGTCTAAGGTCTCCTCGGGACAGGCAAGGGCAAGAGCAACCCGCTGGCACGAGAGCAGCAAGGCTTAGCTCGAGCACAAGTACCACAGGACTGCACAAATGACCGCACATCCCTTGACAAGGAAGGCCACCAAAAGGACCTGGCCACCAGATCTCTGGTGCCAAAAATTCCCGGGTGCCCTGCCAACACCGAGGAATGAACCTCGGAGATGACTCTGCTGGTCCATCTAGCAGGCACAAACAATCTGTCAGGTGGACAAGAGTCATGCCTACCAGCCTGAAATCTCTGCAACACACGTCGCAGATCTGGAGAAATAGCAGACACGATAACTCCTTCCTTAAGAATACCCACAGGTTCAGCGACTCCAGGACCATCAGGCACAAAGCTCCTAGACAGAGCATCGGCCTTCACATTCTTAGAACCTGGTAAATACGAGACCACAAAGTCAAAACGGGAGAAAAACAATGACCAGCGGGCCTGTCTAGGATTCAGGCGTTTAGCAGACTCGAGATACATCAGATTTTTGTGATCAGTCAAGACCACCACACGATGCTTAGCACCCTCGAGCCAATGACGCCACTCCTCAAATGCCCACTTCATGGCCAACAACTCCCGATTGCCCACATCATAATTTCGCTCTGCCGGCGAAAACTTCCTAGAGAAAAAGGCACAAGGTCTCATAGTAGAGCAACCAGGGCCTCTCTGCGACAAAACGGCCCCTGCCCCAATCTCCGAAGCATCCACCTCAACCTGAAAGGGAAGTGAGATGTCAGGCTGGCACAAAACAGGCGCCGAAGTAAACCGGCGTTTTAACTCCTGGAAAGCCTCCACGGCAGCAGGAGCCCAGTTAGCTACATCAGAGCCTTTCTTGGTCATATCCGTCAGCGGTTTAACAACGCTAGAGAAATTTGCGATAAAACGACGGTAGAAGTTAGCAAAACCCAAGAACTTCTGAAGACTCTTAACTGACGAGGGTTGAGTCCAATCATGAATAGCTCGGACCTTGACTGGATCCATCTCCACAGCAGAAGGGGAAAAAATGAACCCCAAAAAGGGAACCTTCTGTACACCAAAGAGACACTTTGAGCCTTTTACAAACAAAGAATTTTCACGCAGAATCTCAAAAACCATCCTGACCTGCTCCACATGCGAGTCCCAATCATCAGAAAAAACCAGAATATCATCCAGATAAACAATCAAAAATTTATCCAGATACTTCCGGAAAATGTCATGCATGAAGGACTGAAAAACTGAAGGTGCATTAGAGAGCCCAAATGGCATCACCAAGTACTCAAAATGACCTTCGGGCGTATTGAATGCGGTTTTCCATTCATCGCCCTGCCTAATGCGCACAAGGTTGTACGCACCACGAAGGTCTATCTTGGTGAACCACTTGGCACCTTTTATCCGGGCAAACAAATCTGACAACAGCGGCAAAGGATACTGAAATTTGACAGTGATCTTATTTAAAAGCCGATAGTCAATACAAGGCCTCAAAGATCCGTCCTTTTTGGCCACAAAAAAGAATCCCGCACCAAGAGGGGAAGAAGAAGGACGGATATGCCCCTTCTCAAGAGACTCCTTGATGTATGAACGCATCGCGGTATGTTCAGGTACCGACAGATTAAACAGTCTCCCCTTAGGAAACTTACTGCCAGGAATCAAATCTATTGCACAGTCACATTCCCTATGAGGAGGCAGTGCACTGGACTTAGACTCGCTGAAGACATCCTGATAATCAGACAAATACGCCGGAACTTCCGAAGGCGTCGAAGAAGCAATAGACAAGGGCAGGGAATCCCCATGAATTCCATGGCAGCCCCAACTTGACACTGACATAGCCTTCCAGTCCAAGACTGGATTATGGGTCTGTAACCATGGCAAACCCAAAACAACCAAATCATGCATTTTATGCAGAACAAGAAAACGTATTACCTCCCGATGTTCGGGAGTCATGCACATGGTAACCTGTGTCCAAAACTGCGGTTTATTTTTTGCCAATGGCGTAGAATCAATACCCCTAAGAGGGATAGGATTTTCCAATGGCTCAAGAACAAATCCGCAGCGCTTGGCAAATGACAGATCCATAAGGCTCAGGGCAGCACCCGAGTCCACAAACGCCATGACAGGATACGATGACAGTGAGCAAATCAAAGTTACAGATAGAATAAATTTAGGTTGCAAATTACCAATGGCGACCGGACTAACAACCTTAGTAAGACGTTTAGAGCATGCTGAGATAACATGTGTAGAATCACCACAGTAGTAACACAGCCCATTCTGGCGTCTATGAATTTTCCGCTCATTTCTAGTCAGGATTCTATCACATTGCATTAAATCAGGTGTCTGTTCAGACAACACCATGAGGGAATTAGCGGTTTTGCGCTCCCGCAACCGCCGGTCGATTTGAATAGCCAGGGCCATAGAATCATTCAGACCTGTGGGAATGGGAAAACCCACCATCACATTCTTAATGGCTTCAGAAAGGCCATTTCTAAAATTTGCAGCCAAAGCACACTCGTTCCACTGGGTGAGCACGGACCATTTCCGAAATTTTTGGCAATACACTTCAGCCTCGTCCTGGCCCTGAGACATCGTCAGCAAGGCTTTTTCTGCCTGAATCTCAAGATTGGGTTCCTCATAAAGCAAACCGAGCGCCAGAAAAAACGCATCAATGTCAGCCAATGCCGGATCTCCTGGCGCCAGCGAGAAGGCCCAATCCTGAGGGTCGCCCCGTAAAAAAGAAATAACAATTTTTACTTGCTCAGCGGAGTCTCCAGATGAACAGGGTTTCAGGGACAAAAACAATTTACAATTATTCCTGAAATTTCTAAATTTAAATCGGTCTCCGGAAAACGGTTCAGGAATCGGTATCTTAGGTTCTGACATAGGACTTCTGATAACATAATCTTGTATGCCCTGCACACGAGCAGCAAGCTGGTCCACACTTGTAATCAAGGTCTGGACATTCATGTCTGCAGCAAACACAAGCCACTCAGAGGTAAAGGGGAAAAGAAAAAAAAATGAGAGAGAGAAAAAAAAAAACTCAGAACTTTCTTTCTTATAATCCCGCTTCTGCAATGCATTTAACATTTAATACAGGCCTGGCAAACTGTTATGACCCCAATGGCGAGGGTCTCAGAGAAACAAGTAAGTCTGCGAAGTACAAAAATCCAGCTCATAGGGCAGTGGTAACTGGGTTGACCATATATCTACTCCTAACGCCAACACTAGAAGTAGCCGGGGAACATGCCTACGTTGGTCGCTAGATGTCTCGCGCCAGCCGGAGGACTAACTACCCCTAGAAGAGGAAAACAAAGACCTCTCTTGCCTCCAGAGAATAGACCCCAAAAGTAGGATACAAGCCCCCCACAAATAACAACGGTGAGGTAAGAGGAAATGACAAACACAGAGATGAACCAGGTTTAGCATAGAGAGGCCCACTTACTAATAGCAGAATGTAGTAAGATAACTTATATGGTCAACGAAAACCCTAACAAAAATCCACACTGGAGATTCAAGAACCCCCGAACCGTCTAACGGCCCGGGGGGAGAACTCCAGCCTCCCTAGAGCTTCCAGCAAGGTTAGGATACAGATTATTTACAAGCTGGACAAAAATGCAAACAAAAACAAATAGCAAAAAGCAAGAAAGCAGACTTAGCTTAATTTAGCAGGAACCAGGATCAGTAGACAAGAGCACAACAGATTAGCTCTGATTACAACGTTGCCAGGCATTGAACTGAAGGTCCAGGGAGCTTATATAGCAACACCCCTGACCTAACGACCCAGGTGAGCATACAAGGAATGGCAGACATTCCCAGAGTCAAATCACTAGTAACCACTAGAGGGAGCCAAAAAGATAAATTCACAACAGTCCAGGCTGCGTCGGAGAGGTGAGTATAGCAATATTTTTTATTTTAATTCTTTATTTTACACATTAATGTTGTTTCGATACCGATACCCGATACCACAAAAGTATCGGATCTCGGTATCGGAATTCCGATACCCGCAAGTATCGGCCGATACCCGATACTTGCGGTATCGGAATGCTCAACACTACTGAGGATGAAATGCGGAAGAAAAAGACAAATCAATGCCCAGCCTAGCACAAAAGGCCCGCCAAAACCTAGAAACAAACTGGGAACCTCTATCGGACACAATATTCTCCGGAATGCCATGCAAACGAACCACATGCTGAAAAAACAACGTAACCAAATCAGAAGAGGAAGGCAATTTAGGCAAAGGTACCAAATGAACCATCTTAGAAAACCGGTCACAAACCACCCAGATAACTGACATCCTCTGGGAAACCGGAATATCCGAAATAAAATCCAAAGAAATATGCGTCCAAGGCCTCTCAGGGACCGGCAAAGGCAAAAGCAACCCACTAGTGCGGGAACAGCAAGGCTTGGCCCGTGCACAAGTCCCACAGGACTGCACAAAAGAACGCACATCCCGTGACAAAGAAGGCCACCAAAAGGACCTACAACCAAATCTCTGGTACCAAAAATCCCAGGATGACCAGCCAACACAGAAAAATGAACCTCAGAAATCACTTTATTAGTCCATCTGTCAGGAACAAACAGTTTCCCCACTGGACAGCGGTCAGGTTTATCAGCCTGAAATTCCTGAAGAACCCGTCGTAAATCAGGGGAGATGGCAGAAAGAATCACCCCTTCCTTCAGAATGCCGACCGGCTCAAGGACCCCAGGAGAATCAGGCAAAAAGCTCCTAGAGAGGGCATCAGCCTTAACATTCTTAGAACCCGGAAGATACGAGACCACAAAATCAAAACGGTAGAAAAACAGGGACCATCGGGCCTGTCTAGGATTCAGCCGTTTGGCAGACTCGAGGTAAATCAGATTCTTATGATCGGTCAAGACCACAATACGGTGCTTGGCCCCCTCAAGCCAATGTCGCCACTCCTCAAACGCCCACTTCATAGCCAACAACTCACGATTGCCGACATCATAATTGCGTTCCGCAGGCGAAAACTTTCGAGAAAAGAAGGCACACGGTTTCATCAAGGAACCATCAGAATACCTCTGAGACAAAACGGCCCCTGCCCCAATCTCAGAAGCGTCAACCTCAACCTGAAAAGGAAGAGAAACATCCGGCTGACGCAACACAGGGGCAGAAGTAAATCGGCGTTTAAGCTCCTGAAAGGCAGAAACAGCCGCAGAGGACCAATTCGTCACATCAGTGCCTTTCTTCGTCAAATCGGTCAGGGGTTTAACCACACTGGAGAAGTTGGCAATGAAACGGCGATAAAAATTAGCAAAGCCCAAAAATTTCTGAAGGCTCTTCACGGATGTGGGCTGGATCCAATCATGAATGGCCTGAACCTTAAGCGGATCCATTTCTATAGATGAGGGAGAAAAAATGAAGCCCAAAAAAAGAAATCTTCTGTACTCCAAAGAGGCACTTAGACCCCTTCACAAACAAGGCATTATCATGAAGGATCTGAAATACCATCCTGACTTGTTTCACATGAGACTCCCAATCATCTGAAAAAATCAAAATATCATCCAAATATACAATCATGAATTTATCAAGATAATTCCGAAATATATCATGCATGAAGGACTGAAACACAGATGGAGCATTAGAGAGTCCGAATGGCATCACAAGGTATTCAAAATGGTCTTCGGGCGTATTAAACGCAGTTTTCCATTCGTCACCCTGCTTAATACGAACAAGATTATATGCCCCTCGAAGGTCAATCTTAGTAAACCAACTAGCCCCCTTAATCCTAGCAAACAGATCAGAAAGCAAAGGGAAAGGGTATTGGAATTTGACCGTGATCTTATTCATGAGGTGATAATCAATACAGGGTCTCAAGGAGCCATCCTTCTTGGCAACAAAAAAAAAACCTGCTCCCAACGGTGAAGAAGATGGCCGAATATGCCCCTTCTTCAAAGACTCCTTAACATAGCTCCGCATGGCGGTATGTTCTGGCACAGACAGGTTGAAAAGTCGGCCCTTAGGGAACTTACAGCCTGGAATCAAGTCAATAGCACAATCACAGTCCCTATGCGGTGGAAGGGAACTGGACTTGGGCTCATTGAATACATCCTGGAAATCTGACAAAAACTCAGGAATTTCAGAAGAGGGGGAAGAGGCAATTGACATCAAAGGAACATCACCATGAACCCCCTGACAACCCCAACTAGTCACAGACATAGATTTCCAATCTAATACCGGATTATGCACCTGTAACCATGGGAAACCCAGCACAATAGCATCATGCAAATTATGCAACACCAGAAAACGACAATCTTCCTGATAGGCTGGCGCCATGCACATGGTCAGCTGTGTCCAAAACTGAGGTTTATTTTTAGCCAATGGTGTAGCATCAATGCCCCTCAAAGGAATAGGACTCTGCAAAGGCTGCAAGGGGAAACCACAACGTCTGGCAAATTCTAAGTCCATTAAGTTTAGAGCGGCGCCTGAATCCACAAATGCCATGACAGAAAATGACGATAATGAGCAGATCAGGGTCACAGATAACAGAAATTTAGGTTGTACAGTACTGATGGTAACAGAACTAGCAATTCTCTTGGTACGCTTAGGGCAATCAGAAATAACATGAGCAGAATCGCCGCAGTAAAAACACAACCTATTCTGACGTCTGAATCCTTGTCGTTCAGCTCTAGACACAATCCTATCACACTGCATAGGCTCAGAACTCCGCTCGGAAGACAATGCCATAGTGTGCAGAACTCTGCGCTCGCGCAAGCGCCGATCAATCTGAATGGCCAGAGACATAGAATCACTCAGACCAGCAGGCGTGGGGAACCCCACCATAACATCTTTAACGGATTCAGAAAGACCCTTTCTGAAAATTGCCGCCAAGGCATCCTCATTCCATTTAGTCAGCACAGACCATTTTCTAAATTTCTGGCAATATGATTCTGCCGCTTCTTGACCCTGACACAGGGCCAACAAGGTCTTCTCAGCATGATCCACTGAATTAGGTTCATCATACAATAACCCAAGCGCCTGGAAAAAGGTGTCTACATTAAGCAAAGCCAGATTCCCAGGTTCCAGGGCAAATGCCCAATCCTGGGGGTCACCACGCAGCAGAGATATAACAATTTAAACCTGCTGGATGGGATCACAGAGGAACGGGGTTTCAGAGCAAAAAACAGTTTACAGTTATTTTTAAAGCTCAAAAATTTGGACCTGTCCCCAAAAAACAAATCAGGAGTTGGAATTCTAGGCTCTAAAACCGGAGTCTGAACGATATAATCGGAAATACCCTGTACTCTAGCAGCAAGTTGATCCACACGAGAAGCCAATCCCTGAACATCCATGCCAGCGCCAAACTCCTGAGCCACCCAGAGGTAAAGAGGAAAAAAAACCCACAACAGACTACAGAAAAAAAAATGGCTCAGCACTTTCCTTCCCTTCTTCTGAGATGCGGTTAACTCATTGTTGGCCAGTTGTACTGTTATTATCTGGTGGCCTAAGAGCAGCATAAGACGTACTCTGGAGAAGGTGGTACCTGTACTGACCGCAGACCCTGAACTTAACACCGCAACTAGAAGTAGCCGTGGAATGTACCTTTCACTCCCTAGACATCTCGACACAGCCGGAGGACTAATTACCCCTAGAGATAGAAAAGGGAAAACTATCTTGCCTCAGAGAAAATCCCCAAAGGATAGACAGCCCCCCACAAATATTGACTGTGAGAGGAGAGGGAAAAAACATACCTGTCCCCAAAAAACAAATCAGGAGTTGGAATTCTAGGCTCTAAAACCGGAGTCTGAACGATATAATCGGAAATACCCTGTACTCTAGCAGCAAGTTGATCCACACGAGAAGCCAATCCCTGAACATCCATGCCAGCGCCAAACTCCTGAGCCACCCAGAGGTAAAGAGGGAAAAAAAACCACAACAGACTACAGAAAAAAAAATGGCTCAGCACTTTCCTTCCCTTCTTCTGAGATGCGGTTAACTCATTGTTGGCCAGTTGTACTGTTATTATCTGGTGGCCTAAGAGCAGCATAAGACGTACTCTGGAGAAGGTGGTACCTGTACTGACCGCAGACCCTGAACTTAACACCGCAACTAGAAGTAGCCGTGGAATGTACCTTTCACTCCCTAGACATCTCGACACAGCCGGAGGACTAATTACCCCTAGAGATAGAAAAGGGAAAACTATCTTGCCTCAGAGAAAATCCCCAAAGGATAGACAGCCCCCCACAAATATTGACTGTGAGAGGAGAGGGAAAAAACATACACAGACTGAAATCAGAATTTAGCAAAGGAGGCCACTTCTAGCTAAATAGAAAGGATAGGACAGAGTACTATGCAGTCAGTATTAAAACACTAGAAAATATCCACCACAGAAAATACAAAATCTCCACATCTAACTAAAGATATGGAGGGTATATCTGCATCTCCAGAGATACCAGCTTGGCTAAACAAATCCTTATACAGACAAAGCTGGACAAGACAAAAACATGGAAAAGAACTGAACAATAAGGCCCACAGCATGTGGACAGCAAAAATCAGGGCCAGAACTTATCTTTGTTGAAATGAACAGCAACGCAGGAGAGACCAGGCAGGGATGTGAATCCTCCAGGAACAATGGACAACTGGCACTGACTAAAGGGTCAAGCAAGACTAAATAGCCCAGTCAGAATTGCAAAAAGTGGACACACCTGATGAATGCTGCGATCCAGAGACAGCAGCGCTACCACTTATAACCACCGGAGGGAGCCCAAGAGCAGAATTCACAACACATCAGGTAGTGAAGGAAGTAAAAAAACAAATAGGAGAGGATGAGGATATGCAAACAGACAAATCACCAAGCAACAGTCTTCTGAACAACATTCCATATTCCTCCTCAAACAACCAACACCTCCATCTCCAGAACCAGGCAGTATGAAAGTAACACTGGCAATCCCTGATTGCCAGAGGTAAGTATATGTAGCAGAGGGGAGTGGTCAACACTGAACAGCTGAGACCATCAAAGCAGGAAAGCTCCAGGAGCGCTCAACTGAAAATATTAACCGCTGCACTGCTAACAGAAACCTACATTGTTTAATATGATGGTGAAGTGCTTCTAATCAGTGCAGGAGTACAAGAAATCAGATACCATGGTCTTCTAGCCCCCACTTTGTCGTCGTAATAACCTGACAAAATGTACTTAGCACATAAATTGGCCAATTCATGACAGCCCAACTACCAATGACAAGGCGTACCTCATTGCGGGGAACCTAACCTCATGATACCTCTTCTGGGCTGAAATTCTACAATTTATAGGGCAAAAACAAAAGAGGCAGACACAAGGGGCACAAATATCTATTGTATCCAGTGTATCATGTGGAGTGATCAAGGTTTAGTACAATAAAGAATGTAATCAGAAAAGAAAAATTGTAAACGTTGAACCACAGTAATATAAAAAATTAAAGTTTATTAAATATACAAAATACAAGCATTAAAATGCAATACTTAAAAACTGTGAAAACCACCAATTGGCACCACACTTAAATTACATAACAGGGGTACTCATAACATACATACCCACGATAAAGACAAAAATATGTCTATTCCTTGTAATATATGTGTATACATGGTTCAAAAGGCCTACAGCAGTCATAGTGGAGCAATCAGTCACATTGAAAATGGTATTAACATTTAGTATATAATGGTATTATTAGTAATCATTAAATAAATTAATTGTTGTAAGATGGCTGCCATGAAGTGCAAATCATGCAACTCAAATACGGATGCAACGCTCGCGCCCAGACTGGTTGGTGCAGGTGTCCGGGGGTGTGGCCCCACTTGACCACTGACCAGACTACCCTGGAAGGGGCGTAACTAAGTAGCTTCCTAGGAGTTCGCTGGAGCCTCTGATGGTGAGGTCAGACTTGTGCGGCAGGCAGCTACTAGGTATCACTCCAGGGTGGTGTCTGGCTATGGCTGCTGATCCCACCGGGGGACAGGACACAGGCAGGCAAGCATGGCTGTGACACTGGCAGGCAGACAGGTACGGCAGAGACACTGGCAGACAGATGGGCACGACTGAGACACTGGCAGGCAGGTGGGCATGGCTGGCACTCTGGCAGACAGACGGGCATGGCAGAGACACTGGCAGGCAGACGGGCATGGCTGGCAGGACAGGCAGACAGGGCTGATACTCTGGTAGGACATGTAGGAACTGGTATACAGGCGGGTATATGGAAACAGGTAAGAACCTGTTCAGACTGGAGGGTATATGGGAACAGGTAGGGACCTGTTCGGACTGGTGAATGTAAGGAAACAGGTAGAGACCTGTACTGCAAGTTGCAGAAAGGAGATATAGCAAGACCGCAAGAGTGGAAGCAAAGCAGAACCACAGGAGATGGAGCCAAGAGCAGAGAAGAAGAGGGCGGAGCTAAGAGCAGAGAAGGCAGAGCTAAGAGCAGAGAAGGAGAAGGCAGAGCTAAGAGCAGAGAAGAAGGAGGCAAAGCCAAGAGCAGAGAAGGAGGAGGCGGAGTCAAGAGCTGATCCACTGGAGGCGGAGCCTAGAGTGGACCCCTCTGGAGGTGGAGCCAAGAGCCAGAGGGCGCAGAGCCACAAGTTGTGGCAAGCGGAGCAGAGAAGCACAGAGCCACGGGTTGTGGCGAGCAGAGAAGCACAGAACCACTGGTTGTGGTGAGCAGAGCAGAGAGGTGTAGAGCCATAGGTTGTGGCGAGCAGGGCAGAGAGGTGCAGAGCCACAGGTTGTGATGAGCAGAGCAGAGAGGTACAGAACCACAGGTTGGCGAGCAGAGCAGAGAGGGGCAGAGCCACTGGTAGTGGCAAGCAGAGCAGAGAGGGAACACAGAGGTACACACAGCACAGTGGGAATGGCAAACAAACAAAGAAGGAACAGGAATGGACATAGACCAGAGTACAGACAGGAACAGACATAGACCAGAGTACAGACAGGAACGGACACGGATACACAAACAGAACACGGATAAAGGCCTACATATTGCAGCCCTCAGAGACAGGAAACAGAACACGACCTGGCAGCTCAGCAGCAAGTACTAACAGAGGGAAATAGTTTGCTCAGGCGTCCTCCAATGGGTGAGGATGGCTTAAGTGTCAGAGGCCTCTAGGCAATTGGCCAGGGACACCTTAGGGAGGTGTACACAGTCTCAATAAGAATCTGGATTTGCCAGAGCCACCCCCCTATGCACACAGCCAGAGAGTGTACACAGAGCAAGCAGCCATGAAGCAAACGGCATGAAGCCGGCAGCAGACAGAACTCACAGCATGGAACGAGGTGAGTTGATGTATCAGGCAGGTGGGGGATGGAAGGCCATGCAGTGATTCTGGCAGGGTTTTTACAACGGAAATAACATTCATGTACTGACGGTGGTTCTGGCACTGCATTCATGTATTGATGGTGGTTTTGATGCTGTTGTCACAGGGATATCTCGACAGAGTGTGGCCAGAAGATCACAGAGTCTGGTTTCACTAACTTCTGCACTGGTTAGAAGTACTTCACCATTAAAAGTACAGCTTTTTTCCTTGCTAATGGTACAAGGGTTAATCTGTTCAGTTGAAGCTCCTGGAGCTTTCCTACCTGGATTGTCTCAGCTGTTAAGTGTTTGCCAGTCCCCTATGATATATAGTGTCACCTCTGACACTTAGGAATTGCCAGTGTTACTTCTTACTCCCTGGTTTAGAGTTGGAGGTGTAGTTCGTGGTTGGAGTTAGCATTTGGAGATGTGTTCAGGAGATTGTTGCTTGGATTTTTGTTTTATGTGCACATCCTCATCCTCTCCTATTTGGTTTAACTTTCCTTTAACTCCCCTGTGTTCCACTCTGTTGTTGGTGAGTGTATTTTGTATGATTGTTATTTTCATTTATTACAGTCTGTCTTCTCTTGGTTGTCTGGTTAGTTACATAGTTACATAGTTACATAGTTATTAAGGTTGAAGGAAGACTGTAAGTCCATCTAGTTCAACCCATAGCCTAACCTAACATGCCCTAACATGTTGATCCAGGGGAAGGCAAAAAAACCCCATGTGGCAAAGAGTAACTCCACCATGGGGAAAAAAATTCCTTCCCGACTCCACATACGGCAATCAGACTAGTTCCCTGGATCAACGCCTTATCAAGGAATCTAGTGTATATACCCTGTAACATTATACTTTTCCAGAAAGGTATCCAGTCCCCTCTTAAATTTAATTAATGAATCACTCATTACAACATCATACGGCAGAGAGTTCCATAGTCTCACTGCTCTTACAGTAAAGAATCCGCGTCTGTTATTATGCTTAAACCTTCTTTCCTCCAGACGTAGAGGATGCCCTCTTGTCCCTGTCTCAGGTCTATGATTAAAAAGATCATCAGAAAGGTCTTTGTACTGTCCCCTCATATATTTATACATTAACATAAGATCACCCCTTAGTCTTCGTTTTTCCAAACTAAATAGCCCCAAGTGTAATAACCTATCTTGGTATTGCAGACCCCTCAGTCCTCTAATAACCTTGGTCGCTCTTCTCTGCACCCGCTCCAGTTCAGCTATGTCTTTCTTATACACCGGAGACCAGAACTGTGCACAGTATTCTAAGTGTGGTCGAACTAGTGACTTGTATAGAGGTAAAATTATGTTCTCCTCATGAGCATCTATGCCTCTTTTAATACATCCCATTATTTTATTTGCCTTTGTAGCAGCTGCCTGACACTGGCCACTGAATATGAGTTTGTCATCCACCCATACACCCAGGTCTTTTTCATTGACGGTTTTGCCCAGAGTTTTAGAATTAAGCACATAGTTATACATCTTATTACTTCTACCCAAGTGCATGACCTTACATTTATCCCCATTAAAGCTCATTTGCCATTTATCAGCCCAAACTTCTAGTTTACATAAATCATCCTGTAATATAAAATTGTCCTCCCCTGTATTGATTACCCTGCAGAGTTTAGTGTCATCTGCAAATATTGAAATTCTACTCTGAATGCCCCCTACAAGGTCATTAATAAATATGTTAAAAAGAAGAGGGCCCAATACTGACCCCTGTGGTACCCCACTGCTAACCGTGACCCAGTCCGAGTGTGCTCCATTAATAACCACCCTTTGTTTCCTATCCCTGAGCCAGCTCTCAACCCACTTACACATATTTTCCCCTATCCCCATTACTCTCATTTTATGTAACAACCTTTTGTGTGGCACCGTATCAAAAGCTTTGGAAAAGTCCATATATACTACGTCCACTGGGTTCCCTTGGTCCAGTCCGGAACTTACCTCTTCATAGAAGCTGATCAAATTAGTCTGACATGAACGGTCCCTAGTAAACCCGTGCTGATACTGGGTCATAAGGTTATTCCTCTTCAGATACTCCAGTATAGTATCCCTTAGAATGCCCTCCAGGATTTTACCCACAGTGTTATCCTATACACTTCAGCTTCTCATTTCCCTGGGTGGGACAGGTGACAGATTAGGGTTGATATAAGAGCATAGCAAGGCACGTGAACCCGACATCTCCGCCTTCAGGAGTAATGCGTGACAGCTGTATTAATGTATTGATGGTGGTTTTGGTGCTGAATTCATGTACCAACTGTGGTTCTGGTGCAGCATTCGTGTACAGATGGTGGTTTTGGTGCTGCATTCATGTACTAATAGTGGATCTGGCGCTGCACTCATGTGCTGACAGTGGTTCAGATCTTGTAGAGATGTAGCAATCCATAACATAATTCATGGCTATGTTAAAACTTAAAAATCCTCAAAATTTAGAGATTTGAGGTTATGAGGATGATTTGGTGGGTTTCTGCTCCAAACACTCAGTTTACGTTAGCATGTGTTCACAATGATTTTTTTTTGGAGCAGAAATTAAGCAAAAACTCTCCAAATCCTCCTCAAACACTCAAAACTTGATTCTGTTGATCTGATGGTGGTTCTGGTGATGTATTCATGTAAGTACTCCTTTAAATGTTTTGCGGCCCTTGGTATTGGTTCACTAATGTGGTATTTGGACAAAGACAAAAAAATGCTATGCACCCCTAGTCTAAAATGACCACCACCACTTTACACATTGCCAAATATTGCATCAGCCAGAACAGGCTCAGATGTCCTTATGCGTGCCCAGGCGGACTTCACTATAATAGGAAAGACATCATAGTCTATATAAAGCAGAAGAAGGGAATGCAGCAAACATTTTGTGGTGAATCTGGATAATGAGAGGAAAAGGAAATCAAAGCTTAGTAGTAGAGATAGAAAGACTACATAATAAAACATTTAATAAAAATTACAGATGGTTAGTGATAGCACACCAGTGAAGAACAGCTAAGGCTGTGCCTACTTTTTGACACATTCCTCCTTGTGAAGCTGTAACATAGTGTAAAACAAATGACTATTTGAATCAACTGTCCTGTAAATATTACCATGGAAATAAGGTATATGAATAGGCCACAATTGTTTCCCTCTTTTCCTAGGTTGATATCAATGCAGCTAACACCCTCAGTGAAACATACTTCCCCTCTAGTACTTTGCCAGGGACTTTGTCACAAGACCTTGAAACTATTGTCACAAGAATCATAAGCAAGCGAGCATATTTATCATACATTCATCATAGACTAACACCTATTATATTTGCAAAAGATAAAAGCATTCAAAAAGATTAAATACCTTCTTTTTCCTTTAATGCATGGGAAACATCACCATATTGTCTAATTATACCGTATTTTTATCTTTGTAAGACACTCCGGATTATAAGATGCACCCCAAATTTTTAGGAGAAAAATAGGAAAAAAACTTTTTTTTAATAAATTGGTGGTGCTTCTTATAATCCATGCGTCTTATTGCTCACCGGGGGTGGTGGCTGCGGTGAAGCGGGGTCCCAGGGTCGCTGCTGGAGGAGGCCGGAGTGGAGCGTTGCTGTAGGCTAGGATGAGGGGGTGTTCAGGTGTCCTGTGCTGCAGGGGTGGCTCCTGTGCAGCAGGGGGGCTCCTGTGCTGCAGGGGTCTCTCTGATGCTGCAAGGGTGTCCATGCTTTCTGTTCCGGTGCTGTGGACTTTGGGAAAATGGCCGCCGGGAGGCGGCGCATGCGCAGATAGAGATCTTGGGACCAAGATCTCGAGAGATGAGATCTCAGTGCTGAAATCTCATCTCCCGAGATCCCGGCAGCCATTTTCCCAGAGCACAGGAAAGCATGGACGAACTGCCGGGGGGCTCAGGCATTTCACAAAATGTCGGCAGAGCCCCCCGCAGCACCGGAGACTCCAGCATCACCCTGGGCAGCATCGGACAACCTGGGCAGCGGCAACGGTGGCGGACACCCCCTCATCCCAGCCTGCAACGGTAATGGTATATCCTCTTTGTAAGACGCACCCCCATTTCCCCCCAAATTTGGGGGAAATAAAGTGCGTCTTACAAAGCGAAAAATACGGTAACACATTGTTTCCTTCCCATCAAACTAATCATAGTGCAGCACCTTACTATTCGCTGAACAATAAGAAATCATTTCCTACCCATATACACCGTGATCCATTTCCTTTCGTATACTCTAAATTTCTTTAGGCTTTTTCACTCTGTTTTGTCAGCTCAGGGTATAGCACAAAATACTTGGTCACAGACATACTGTTAGGAGTCGAGTTCCCGGCGCTGCACAGGGGGAATCTCGAACCATGTCTGCTGCGGTCTCTCATTCTGCATCAGCCGCAGTGGAGCCTGCTCAGCGGAGATGTCGGTCCCAGCATCTCGCTCAGTCTGATTCTGTGCAAAGGGTTACTGCTGCCTTTCCAGGCTCTGACATTGTAGCCTGTGTTGTGAATTCTGCTCTTGGGCTCCCTCCGGTGGTTGTTAGTGGTAGTGCAGTTGTCTTGGGGTTGTAATCCAGGGCAGGTGTTTCTGCTGATTGCAGCTCTACTAGGTATTTAGGTGTGCAGGATCCATTACTCCTGGCCAGTTGTCCATTGTTCTTGGAGG
Source organism: Ranitomeya variabilis (assembly GCF_051348905.1). Taxonomy (NCBI): domain Eukaryota; kingdom Metazoa; phylum Chordata; class Amphibia; order Anura; family Dendrobatidae; genus Ranitomeya; species Ranitomeya variabilis. The sequence continues at coordinate 219,112,483 of NC_135236.1, read as the reverse complement.
GATTGCATCTCTCTCTGGTTCCTCTTGCTCTGCTGCCAATTCATCTAAGATAAGTGTCTGTTTTTTTGTCTCTGTGCACACATGCAGTGTGCTTTGCAATTCAGTGCAATTCATTGTGTTTTTGTCCAGCTTAGACTTTGTTTGGATTTTTCAGTCATGCTGGATTCTCAGGAGTTGCAGATATACTTGCTATGTCTTTAGTTAGATGTAGAATATTTGTATTTTCTGCTGTGGATATTTTTAGGATTTTAATACTGACCGCTTAGAATTCTGTCCTATCCTTTTCTATTTAGCTAGAAGTGCCTCTTTTGCTAAATTCTGTTTTTCTGCCTGCGTGTGTCTTTCCTCTTATACTCGAGGTGTCTAGGACATGTTAGGTACACCCCACGGCTACTTCTAGTTGTGGTGTTAGTTTAGGGTTTGCGGTCAGTACAGGTACCACCTACTCCTGAGAAAGTTTCTCATGCGGCTCCAAGGTCACCGGATCATAACAGTACAACTGGCCATCAATGAGTTAAATGCATCTCAGAAGAAGGGAAGAAAGGTGTTGAGCCATTTTTTTTTCTGTAGCCTGTTTTTTCTTTCCTTCCCTCTTTTCCTCTGGGTGACTGAGGAGACTTGTGCTAGCATGGATGTTCAGGGATTAGTTTCTCGTGTAGACCAGCTTGCTGCTAGGGTACAGGGTATTTCTGATTATATTGTTCAGACTCCGCTTTTAGAGCCTAGGATTCCTACTCCTGATTTGTTTTTTGGGGACAGGTCGAAATTTTTGAGTTTTAAAAACAACTGTAAACTGTTTTTTGCTCTGAAACCTCGTTCCTCTGGTGATCCCATTCAGCAGGTTAAAATTGTCATCTCCCTATTGTGTGGCGACCCTCAGGATTGGGCATTTTCACTGGAATCTGGGAATCCGGCCTTGCTTAATGTAGACGCCTTTTTTCAGGCTCTAGGATTATTATATGATGAACCAAATTCTGTGGATCAAGCGGAGAAGACCTTGTTGGCCCTGTCTCAGGGTCAAGAAGCGGCAGAATTGAATTGTCAGAAATTTAGAAAATGGTAGAGGATGCTTTGGCTGCAATTTTCAGAAAGGGTCTTTCTGAATCTTTTAAAGATGTTATGGTGGGGTTTCCCGCGCCTGTTGGTCTGAGTGATTCTATGTCTCTGGCCATTCAGATTGATCGGCGCTTGCGGGAGCGCAGAACTGTGCGCGCTGTGGCGTTGTCCTCAGAGCAGATGCCTGAGCCTATGCAGTGTGATAGGATTCTGTCTAGAACGGAACAACAAGGATTCAGACGTCAGAATAGGTTGTATTTTTATTGTGGCGATGCTTCTCATGTCATTTCAGTCTGCCCTAAGCGTACAAAGAGAATCGCTAGTTCAGTTACCATCAGTACTGTACAACCTAAATTTCTGTTATCTGTGACCTAGATCTGCTCATTGTCGTCATTTTCTGTCATGGCGTTTGTGGATTCAGGCGCCGCTTTGAACTTAATGGACTTTGAATTTGCCAGGCGTTGTGGTTTCCCCTTGCAGTCTTTGCAGAACTCTATTCCTTTAAGGGGCATTGATGCTACACCTTTGGCTAAATATAAACCCCAGTTTTGGACACAGGTGACCATGTGCATGGCGCCAGCCCATCAGGAAGATTGTCGTTTTCTGGGGTTGCATAATTTGCATGATGCTATTGTGCTGGGTTTTCCATGGTTGCAGATACATAATTCTGTGTTGGATTGGAAGTCTATGTCTGTGACTAGTTGGGGTTGTCAGGGGGTTCATAATGACGTTCCTTTGATGTCAATCTCCTCTTCCACCTCTTCTGAGGTTCCAGAGTTTTTGTCTGATTTTCAGGATGTATTCGATGAGCCCAAGTCCAGTTCCCTTCCACCGCATAGGGACTGTGATTGTGCTATTGACTTGATTCCAGGCTGTAAGTTTCCCAAGGGTCGACTTTTCAACCTGTCTGTGCCTGAACATACCGCCATGCGGAGTTATGTTAAGGAGTCTTTGGAGAAGGGGCATATTCGGCCATCTTCTTCACCGTTGGGAGCGGGATTTTTTTTTGTTGCTAAGAAGGATGGCTCCTTGAGACCCTGTATTGATTATCGCCTCTTGAATAAGATCACGGTCAAGTTTCAATACCCTTTACCTTTGCTTTCTGATTTGTTTGCCAGGATTAAGGGGGCTAGTTGGTTTACTAAGATTGACCTTCGGGGGGCATATAATCTTGTTCGTATTAAGCAGGGTGATGAATGGAAAACTGCGTTTAATACGCCCGAAGGCCATTTTGAATACCTTGTGATGCCATTCAGACTCTCTAATGCTCCATCTGTTTTTCAGTCCTTCATGCATGATATCTTCCGGAATTATCTTGATAAATTCATGATTGTATATTTGGATGATATCTTGATTTTTTCCGATGATTGGGAGTCTCATGTGCAACAGGTCAGGATGGTATTTCAGATCCTTCGTGATAATGCTTTGTTTGTGAAGGGGTCTAAGTGTCTCTTTGGAGTGCAGAAGGTTTCTTTTTTGGGCTTCATTTTTCCTCCCTCATCTATAGAGATGGATCTGGTTAAGGTTCAGGCCATTCATGATTGGATTCAGCCCACATCTGTGAAGAGCCTTCAGAAATCTTTGGGCTTTGCTAATTTTTATCGCCGTTTCATTGCTAACTTCTCCAGTGTGGTTAAACCCCTGACCGATTTGACGAAGAAAGGCGCTGATGTAACGAATTGGTCCTCTGTGGCTGTCTCTGCCTTTCAGGAGCTTAAACGCCAATTTACTTCTGCCCCGGTGTTGCGTCAGCCGGATGTTTCTCTTCCGTTTCAGGTTGAGGTTAACGCTTCTGAGATTGGGGCAGGGGCCGTTTTGTCTCAGAGGAATTCTGTTGGTTCCTTGATGAAACCGTGTGCCTTCTTTTCCCGTAAGTTTTCGCCTGCTGAACGCAATTATGATGTCGGCAATCGGGAGTTGTTGGCTATGAAGTGGGCGTTTGAGGAATGGCGACATTGGCTTGAGGGAGCCAAGCACCGTATTGTGGTCTTGACCGATCATAAAAATCTGATTTACCTCGAGTCTGCCAAACGGCTGAATCCTAGACAGGCTCGATGGTCCTTGTTTTTCTCCCATTTTGATTTAGTGGTCTTGTATCTTCCGGGTTCTAAGAATGTTAAGGCTGATGCCCTCTCTAGGAGTTTTTTGCCTGATTCTCCTGAGGTACTGGAACCGGTCGGCATTCTGAAGGAAGGGGTGGTCCTTTCGGCCATTTCCCCTGATTTGCAAGGGGTTCTGCAGGAATTTGGGCAAACTGTTTGTTCCTGACAGATGGACTAGTAGAGTGATTTCTGAGGTTCATTGTTCTGTGTTGGCAGGCCATCCTGGTATTTTTGGTACCAGAGATTTGGTTGGTAGGTCCTTTTGGTGGCCTTCTTTGTCACGTGATGTGCGTTCTTTTGTGCAGTCCTGTGGGACTTGTGCGCGGGCCAAGCCTTGTTGTTCCCGTGCTAGCGGGTTGCTTTTGCCTTTGCCGGTCCCTGAGAGGCCCTGGACGCATATTTCTATGGAATTTAGTTCAGATCTTCCGGTTTCCCAGAGGATGTCGGTTATCTGGGTGGATTGTGACCGGTTCTCTAAGATGGTTCATTTGGTGCCCTTGCCTAAATTGCCTTCCTCTTCTGATTTGGTTCCGTTGTTTTTTCAGCATGTGGTTCGTTTGCATGGTATTCCGGAGAATATTGTGTCCGACAGAGGTTCCCAGTTTGTTTCTAGGTTTTGGCGGGCCTTTTGTGCTAGGCTGGGCATTGATTTGTCTTTTTCTTCCGCATTTCATCTGCAGACAAATGGCCAGACCGAGCGAACTAATCAGACTTTGGAAACTTATTTGAGATGCTTTGTGTCTGCTGATCAGGATGATTGGGTGGCTTTCTTGCCATTGGCCGAGTTCGCCCTTAATAATCGGGCTAGTTCGGCTACCTTGGTTTCGCTCTTCTTTTGTAATTTTGGTTTTCATCCTCGTTTTTCTTTGGGGCAGGTTGAGCCTTCTGATTGTCCTGGTGTGGATTCTGTGGTTGACAGGTTGCAGCAGATTTGGGCTCATGTGGTGGACAATTTGGTGTTGTCTCAGGAGGAGGCTCAGCGTTTTGCTAACCGTCGTCGGTGTGTTGGTTCCCGGCTTCGGGTTGGGGATTTGGTCTGGTTGTCTTCCCGTCATGTTCCTTTGAAGGTTTCTTCCCCTAAGTTTAAGCCTCGGTTTATTGGTCCTTATAGGATTTCTGAGATTATCAATCCGTTGTCTTTTCGTTTGGCCCTTCCGGCCTCTTTTGCCATCCATAATGTTTTCCATAGATCTTTATTGCGGAAATATGTGGTGCCCGTTGTTCCCTCTGTTGATCCTCCTGCTCCTGTGTTGGTTGATGTGGAGTTGGAGTATGTGGTTGATAAGATTTTGGATTCTCGCCTTTCGAGGCGGAGGCTTCAGTACCTTGTCAAATGGAGGGGTTATGGCTAGGAGGATAATTCTTGGATTTTTGCCTCTGATGTCCATGCTGCTGATTTGGTCTGTGCCTTTCATCTGGCTCATCCTGATCGGCCTGGGGGCTCTGGTGAGGGTTCGGTGACCCCTCTTTAAGGGGGGTACTGTTGTGAATTCTGCTCTTGGGCTCCCTCCGGTGGTTGTTAGTGGTAGTGCAGTTGTCTTGGGGTTGTAATCCAGGGCAGGTGTTTCTGCTGATTGCAGCTCTACTAGGTATTTAGGTGTGCAGGATCCATTACTCCTGGCCAGTTGTCCATTGTTCTTGGAGGGATTGCATCTCTCTCTGGTTCCTCTTGCTCTGCTGCTAATTCATCTAAGATAAGTGTCTGTTTTTTTGTCTCTGTGCACACATGCAGTGTGCTTTGCAATTCAGTGCAATTCATTGTGTTTTTGTCCAGCTTAGACTTTGTTTGGATTTTTCAGTCATGCTGGATTCTCAGGAGTTGCAGATATACTTGCTATGTCTTTAGTTAGATGTAGAATATTTGTATTTTCTGCTGTGGATATTTTTAGGATTTTAATACTGACCGCTTAGAATTCTGTCCTATCCTTTTCTATTTAGCTAGAAGTGCCTCTTTTGCTAAATTCTGTTTTTCTGCCTGCGTGTGTCTTTCCTCTTATACTCACAGTCAATATTTGTGGGGGGCTGCCTATCCTTTGGGGTTCTGCTCTGAGGCAAGATAGAATTCCCATTTCCACCTATAGGGGTATTTAATCCTCCAGCTGTGTCGAGGTGTCTAGGTCGTGTTAGGTACACCCCACGGCTACTTCTATTTGCGGTGTTAGTTTAGGGTTTGCGGTCAGTACAGGTACCACCTACTCCTGAGAAAGTCTCTCATGCGGCTCCAAGGTCACTGGATCATAACAAGCCTGTACTGATCAGCGGCGAGCAGACGTCTCTGGGACTAAGTCCTGCTTTTTCCCTTCTGAGCATGCCCAAAGGAAGACCTCTCAGTGGAGGTCTGGGGTCACATGCTCAGGTACTGCAGTAGCTCCTATTGGTCCTCTAGGAAGGTCCTGAAGCTGCTTAGTTACTGTAGCAGTTCTCATTGGTCCTCTAGGAAGGTCCTGAACTTGCTGCAGCTGTAAAAGGTTTGCATGGCCGCACGGCCATGCGCTAGTATACACTTGTTTATGTGTGTGTGTTGTGAGTGAAAGTCGCTCTTTAATCATCCCCTCCCTTGTGTTTGAATGGTTGCGTAAGGAGGATGATTGTAATCTAGCGCCCGACTTGTAACCAACACTGGTACACAAACAGCGTCTATTGCTGTGACCGCCAGTGCGGCGCTGTGCGCTATCACCGTGCTTTCCAAACCCAAGTCTGGGTGGTTAGTGGCGTCCGCCAGTGCGGCATCGCATGCACTCTTGTGCTATTTAATTATTATTTCTGTTACGTGCGGTACTGCGGCCCTGTGACGCAACAGGGTTCGCTTCTTTCACACAGGGTGAAGCTAACCCGTGTGTGTATCCTCATTGTACCGCCATATAGTCCGTCATTGCTTAGCAGCAGGTTCCATCACTGCACGGTGGACCCCGGGCTGCGAGCGCACCTTATTCCTTTTCTCTAATTATTTGGTGCGTTCCGCTAGCCCTAACACATACCAAGACCTGATTTTTTTTTTAGGACAGAATGAGGACACACCTGACAAGAAAGAATTTGCCTCCACCAAAATGGCTCCGGTGCTACTGTGCAAGCACACCCAACGCCATCTTGTTGGAGATAAAAAAAATTTCCCTCTAGCAAAATGGTGCCAGCAGTGGTGCCTGCGTAGTAGCATCTATTGCATTCTGAACTATTCTATTGCACAGGCGCAGCCAGCGCCATTTTGAGAGAGAATATTTTTTTCTGAAAAAAATTATATCACTAAATAAAATGAATATATGGATATTATAAATCTGATCATGCTACAGTGCAAGCGCTGCTGACTGCATGATTAATGTTTGTTTGTTTTTTTCAAAACAATAAGATGTAAAGTATGCAAAATAAGGGGCAGGTCACTGAGGGATCAGTGACCTGTCATAAGATCATACAAAAGAATATGTAGGCAGAGCATCACATAAACCTCCCCACAGGCCGCTCCGGAGCACGAGAATCTCATTAACTGAAAACTACAAATAAAAGATTAACCAACAATCACAAGTAGTATTTCATTCACCCAGGAATCATTTTAATCAATGTAACAGCGTCAACCTGACATTGTCTGTAGGTTACTGTACACAATCCTGCTGACAGGCTCCCTTTAAACATTTAAAAATAATATTAGCCTAAAACTCCAACCCCCAATTCTATATTGAGATTACGTTCTATATTATTAACTTTACATAGTGCCACTTCTCACTATTGACTCAAGCAATTAATAACATCCTTATTCTACAACAGCCAGTTGCGACCACAGAATTCCAGCAGGTCAAACCCTGTGCTGCCAAATAGGTTGGTCTTTACTCTCAGTATCAAAGAAACAATATCATTGTTTTGATTTCAACTTATCTCAATCGCTCACTCAATCACATATCCAAACACTATTTAAGCATATAAAATAGCATTTCTGAAAGTTTGGGCAGAGTTCTTCCGGAGCAAACAAATACGTACTTACTGTGATTTTTTGTTTGTGACTTATCCTCTCCAAAAACATTGCTTTTTTCAGGTTTAAAAAGGTGTTCTGGAAATCTCAGCAGTGTCTCCAAAATGTAATAGCTGTTCTAACTCAAACTTAAAAGTTTACGATATACAGTTTACGGCTGGTGAGAAAAGAATTTCCACACATTCCAAAGAAATCTAAAGAGTTTGTTCAAATTATTGCATTTCATACATATAGGCATTTCATGTATAAATTCAGGTATTTCTAACATGATAGCAAATAGAAGACTACATAGCTGCATAATAAGAAAGGATACTAACTTTATCCACTAGCTTACTCTAGTTTCATAGGTCCGTTTTTTTCCGGTACTGGAAAAAAATGGTACCGGAGATGACAGTGACCGTGTGTGTAATACTGTGTGACAACCATGTGCCACCCGTGTGCCACATCAGTATCACATGTACGGAAAGCAGCCATACAGTAAGCACTGTTCCCCAGCGCCAGGTGCTGAAGACAGCTCTCATCACTCTGCCCTGCTCTGCCGGCGATCAGCGCGAGCAGGGGAGAATGATGAGAGTTATATTCAAGTGATAACAATGACAGCAGGCGGCTGCTGATGGAAGTATTCCTCATCCGCTGCCTGTGCTATAAATAAATAAATACAATTAAAAAATGGCACCGGTTCCTCTGTATTTTCTATGACCAGCCATGCAAAACTCATTGCGGGGGGCAGCGACCCTCAGCTGTCAGCTTCAGCAAGGCTGGTTATCAAGAATACAGGGGTCCGCACGCTGTTTTTTTTAGTTATTTAAATAATTTTTGACAACCAGCCTTGCTAAAGCAGACAGCCAGGGGCTGGTATTCTCACGCTGGTAAGGGGCCATTTATATAGGCCCCCAGCCTAAAAATAGCAGCCCGCAGCTGGCAAGAAAATGCGCTTTGCCCAGCTCTTACCACTTGCCCTGTAATGGATGGCAAGTGAGGTAATATTTGTGGGGTTGATGTCACCTTTGTATTGTCTGGTGACATCAAGCCCATGGCATAGTAATAGAGAGGTGTCTATAAGACGCCTATCCTTTACTAATCGTATAGTTATATGGAAAATAAAGACACAGCAAGTATAAAGTCCTTTATTAGAAATAAAACAAAACACACTTTTCCATTTTTATTTAAAAATAACAAACACGGTTATACTTACCTAACTCCTAATTCCACTGAATCCCTCATCTCCTGTAATAAACCATAAATAAAAAAAGCAACAATATCCCTCACCTGTCCATCATTCTGTCCCACGCCATAAGCCATGTCTGGGGATAAATAGTTTTCAACCTGGGTGGTGCCAAGATGCGACCGTCCAGGCTGAGAACCACAGGGGAATGAGCGCAGCATCAATGACCAGAGATGACATCATCGTGGTTGCCGCCGATCAGTGAGACTGCGTTCCCAGCTGGGATGAGCTGCGGTGACCTCAGCACAGTGGGAAAAAGTAAGTCATGAGGTCACCGCAGATCAAGTGACCCCTCACATACTCTAATAGCAGCATATTGTGATTGCAAAAGATTTGCTCATCTCTAATTTCAGCATTTCATTCCCATCTTAAGAGGGTTTGTTTAACAGCAGCTACGCCAAACAACAAAGCTGGGAACAAAACAAACAAACTTGCACATAGCATTAACCCCTTGGTGTCACAGGCAATTTTGTCATTTATGACACACCATATTTATATATAGTTTTATTTTTTTTTAAGTGGGGGGTTGGTTCTAGGTGCTCTAACTAACCCTTTTAGGACTGGACAATTTTTCAATTTTTGGGCTTTAATTTTTTTCCTCCCCCTCTACCAACAGCCTTTTTTTTTCAAAAAATAAAGCCATGAGGGTTTGAATTGTAGTTTTGACTAACAGCATTCATGTTATGAAAGTTTGGAAAAAAGAGGGGCAAATCCTTGTGCCTCAACGTCCAGGCAGGTGAATGTGAACAAAAATCAGTGTACTAACCTGAGGGATAAGCCAAAGGTCAGCAACTGCCAAGGTAAACTGTTATGATAGCTTATTGAAGATTGAAAGCTTTTTGTCATGACACAACAGGGGTCATAACAGCAGACGGCATAATGCACACACAATGGGATTGTAAAGGGGAGAGCAAGGCCCTAACAATAGGGAACGAGGGATGGGACACCTCCGGAGCTCCAACCTGAGCCTGTCCCTGAACTCCCCTAATGCCCTAAGCGGATCCTTTCCCTCACCCTTCTTCACATATTGTTAAAAAAAGAATTGTAATATAATTTCCTTGTTCACCCTCTTCAGCCAGATACCCTCATTAACTTTAATAAAGACACATACACACCAGCCTATGTAGGAGCATTAACATAATTAACCTACACATGCTGTAACAAAAAAGCAACTGTCAGAAATCTGTGTGAAATGCAATATCTGTTTATTTTTCATGAAAATTAAAAAAAAAAACAATTGCGTGGCTTCCCGCATAATTTTTATAACCAGCAGAGGGAAAGCCGAAGGCTTGGGACTGATGTTAATATTCTGGGAAGGTGAAAATTGCCAGGCTATTAATATCACCTTACAGCTGTTGGATTAGCCTTTACTGGCTAGTTTACAGGGGAACCCCAGAAAAAAATTGACATGGGTTCCCCCTATAAAATCAAACCAGCAAGGGCTAGGTAGACAGCTGCGGGCTGATATTAATAGCCTGGGAAAGGGCCATGGATATTGGCATCCCCCAGGCTAAAAACATCAGCTTTCAGCCACCTCAGAAATGGCAAATCTTATAGATGCACCAATTCTGGCACTTAGCCTCGCTTTTCCCACTTGCCCTGTAGCGATGGCAAGTGGGGCTCATATTTGTGGGGTTGATGTCGCCTTTATTTTGTCAGGTGACATCAAGCCCACAGGTTAGTAATGGAAAGGTGTCTATAAGATATCTATCCATTTCTAATCCTATAGTTACATGGAAAATAAAGACATGGCCAGAATAAAGTCCTTTATTTGAAATAATCACATAGACTCCTCTAGTGAATCTAAATTTACCATACTTATTGAATGCCTAATCCCTGACGCCCTCGTCTCATGCAAACAATAAAAAAATAATAAACCGACATATAATACTATCTGTTCGGCGTAGTCCATTTAATACCGAGTGTCCCACAGTGATCTCACGTGTAGAACGGTCACATCGGGAGATGTGACCACTCTACCCGGCGATACAATGACAGGAGGTAATCGCTCCCGCAGTGTATCACTGAGCGGCCGTGAGAGGTCACCGGAGTTCATCAGTTGATCAGCTCTGGTGCTCGCATTTACGGCACTATCGCTGTGTGAGAACTTTCTCACGCAGCGGTGGAGGGTTAAAAATATTGTCATAACTAACACACAGCTGTACAGTGCAATATAAGAAAAAGTTTAATGAAAAGCTCTGGATAAATGTAAGCATGTAAATTTATTACAAAATGTAAAACAAGGAGTCAAGAAGAAATCCATTGTGTGGAAACTTGCCGTGTCGCAGGGAACTGGAGAAAGAGTTGATAACCAGCATCTTTTTTCTCTGTTAAAAGCCATGATTTTATAAAAAAAAAATAAGATTAGAAACACACCAAAGTTACAATTCCAAGATCAATTTTTTTTTTTAAATAAAAGCCAACGCATTTTAGACCAGCGTCTATACCCATTGCATTTCAATTATGTAAATTTCTTGTTTCTGGGGACTGGATCTCTGCTCTTTGACAACACATTTTTGAAACTTACTATTGGTTAGGTTATTGAACTTTGAAGAGTATATTTATTCTCCCTAATTGATAGCTTTTAGTAGATTGTGCCTATTAAAAATGAGCAACTAAAAAAGTTACCCAGTTATATAATAAATCTAATTGAGCTACATATATTTGCCTTGATATTTTAGGCTTACAAATGTACTTGTTAGGCCAGCATACTTTAAATTTGGGACTGGGCAGGAACTGACAAAAGTGAAGGACTCCCAGAAGGAGGTTTCATCTTAGGCTACTTTCACACTAGCGTCGTACGACGCACGACGAATTGCGTCGTTGCGACGTACCGACGCAAGCAGTGAAAGCGCCACACAACGGGGGCAGCGGATGCTGTTTTTCAACGCATCCGCTGCCCCATTGTGATGTGCGTGGAGGCGGGGGCGGAGGGGCGCGGTTGGAAAAGACGGACTCGACGCACCAAAAAACGTTACATGCAACGTTTTTTAGTGGCGACGGACTGACGCAACACGACGCAACCGTTGCACGATGGTTGCGACGTGTGGCAATGCGTCGCACTGCGTCGCTAATGCAAGTCTATGGAGAAAAAACGCATCCTGCAAGCACTTTTGCAGGATGCGTTTTTTCTACAAAACGACGCATAGCGACGTGCAGTGCACGACGCTAGTGTGAAAGTTAACCAATTCAATCCCGCACCAACTAGCAGTGAGAAAAATCAGCAATGAGGCATAAAAGGGTAAGGTAGTCAGATTGGCAGCCATTAATCAGAATGACAAATCCAGAGGATCGGCAGAGGCAAAATTCTAAACCAAAGCTAAACTGGAAAAACAAGTTATCCCAGGTAGAAGGTGGCAAGACAGGAAGCGGAGTATGAAAGAGTTACAACCCAGGCAGGCTGGACAGGACAGAGACAGCATACATGAAATGACACTTGATATCCAGACAATGGTTAGAATGCCCTACTGAACGGGTTACAGCATAGGGCACTGATTAAATCATTGATGCACACCAATTGCAGTGGTAAAGGGGCATACTTCCTGATGGGGTGCAACTGAATAGGGCTTCAACCAAGAGACGTCCTTGAGAAGCCTATATGAATTAGACGCAAAAAAAATAGTTTAATGTAATAACTTAATCATAATTTATTTGGGTGAAAGTGAATGTTTAGCACTGTTTCTTCTTCGTAAAGTTTGTTTTTTTTGCTATACTACATGTAGACCTGTTAACCACATTACTCATCTCCAGTATTATGAAGCTTCTCATTTCACACATTCTTTTCTAAGATATTGTCATGTTGAGTAAAAAGGATGACAACATAATACTCCCTGGAACATGCTTCTGAATTCTTACATGAAAGAAAGAAGTAGAGAAAAGAGAGGACTCCCAACCTAAAAATGAGTTAAACTGACATGCTGTCCATTACATTCTTACTGGGACAAATAGAAAGATTATGCCAATTCAGTAGAATCCTGCAGTCTGAATCGCACAATCTCAGCTAGAAAAACAGCAAGTTAAAGCTAATTTAATTCCAGCAATAGGAGAGAAAAGTCAGCAATTGCTACCACACTGTTCAATTCAAGCCAGAAGCATGGATCCTGAATGGCGTGCCAAACATGAATAATTTTTGTCATTTCTGTTAAATGTCCAGTGAGATGTAATTAACAGTAACATAAATGGAGCCAATCTACAGAATTGACAATTTCAATCATATTTTCTCACCTGGAACATCATTTGTTTTCTCTAGCACAGATATGATCACATACTGATGTATTATAAGCCTCTTAAAGGCTTTTATGAAATCCTTAAATCTATATAGGCCATGTTCATGTGCAGTACTTTCAGGATTTTTTTGTTGTGTTTCCATAGATTAAGGATTTGAGTTGTTGCAGAGATTGGAACATATGAATTCATAGATTGTCATTATTTTATAGATGAATTTTGGTCTTTGAGTAATGTTTGCATGTTTTTAGCCAAATCAAGGACTGTATCATGAGAGAAGTAGAAAAAAAAATGTTTTTTTTTATTCATTACTGGTTTTACCTGCAAATTTACACAAATAAAACTGCATATTGTGAATCTGGTCATAGTATTTGAGAATTTGAACATCTATGTTATGGCCACTTTCATATCCTAACATACCAATATACCGTATTTTTTAGACTGTAAGACGCACCGGACCATACACACCCTAAACTTAAAGAAGGAAAATAGGGAAAAAAAAGCATCAAATGGGGGTCCGTCTTACAGTCTATATTCAGCTTACCGGAAGAAATCGGCAGCGCTGGTGGAGTGTGGTCACAGGGTGTATTCGGTGGTCCGGCGATGCGATGACTCCCTTCCCAGACTGGTGCGGCAGCTTCTGTGGTGCTTGTGGTACGGGGGCTCAGCCGACATTTTCTGAAAGCACAGAGTCCCTGCACATCCATTGCCGTGAAGTGGTGGCCTCTGGGAAATCCCATCCCAGGCTGGTGCAGCAGGTTTGTCGGTGCTCAGTGGTGCAGGGGCTCTGCCGACATTTTGTGAAGGCCTGGAGCCCCCGCACATCCTTTGCTGCGATGCAGTGGCCTCCAGGAAAATGGCCTCTGAGAAAATGGCTGCCAGGGGTGGCCCATGTGCAGATTGAGATCTCTGCACCGAGATCTCGTCTCCCGAGATCTCAATCTGCGCATGCTCCGCTTCCGGATGCCATTTTCCCAGAGGCCACCCATCACAGCAATGAAAGTGCGGGGGCTTCGGGCTTCTACAAAATGTCAGCGGAGCCCCCGCACCACAGAGAACTGCCGAACCTGCCGCACCAGCCTGGGAAGGGCGCGTGATCATCGCCCTGCAGCGTCAGACCACCGCAGAATCACCCAACTCCTGCTGCCCCCACACTACTGGTAAGTATATTTTGACTATAAAATGCACCCCCATTTTCCCCAAAAAAATTTGGGCAAAAAAGTGCGTCTTCTAGTTCGAAAAATATGGTACTCTATGATGATCTCAGCCAAGATGAGTAAAACTATGGAAAGATCTGGTATTGAAACCATACAGTGGCATATAATAGTTTGGGCTGGGGCTGAGACCACTGGAACCTCCTGTCACGACTCGTCACGGCAGATGGTATAAACACAGGGGGAAGTGACAAACATGGGACAGAGACAGGGAATAAGAAAACTTAGCTTTCAAGCTTCTGCTGCAAGCTCCACACAGCAGAAGATATGGAACCAGGTCCTCAAGCAGCTGATACACGCTGGCACCAGAGAGCTCCCAACTCCTCGGCAGGTATTCAGAGAAAAAATCTCTCACCAACAGTCAGCTGATGCGTCAGATGACTATTTAAAGGAAGGTGGGAGAGGTCTCCACCCACATCAGCTGACCAGCAACACAGCAGCTGCCAGCAAGGAAATTGACATTAACCCTTGCTGGCCTGAAAGGAAAAAAAATACATTTAAATTATAGCAGAACCAGAGCTGCCACAAATTCAAACATGAATCGTGACACTTCCACTAATCATGAGAGCAGGGGATCATAAGTTCAGTGTGTAAAAAAGCAATAGTGAGCATGTGTAACCATTACTCCAATAGATCGTGAATAGAGCACTGGTCACACATGCTCACTAACTCTTCATTCACACAGGGCACTTTGGTTCCCTGTTCTAAGGATCAGTAAAGGTTTAAACAGAAAGTTCCCCAACAATCTTTCATTTATCGTCTATCCAATGGAAAGGTGATAAATGTTGTTTATGTATCACCCTTTTTCATTCGTAACAACTTTTCTATTATCATCATTAATTGAAATTCAACCCAAAGGAAACAGACCCATATGCAAAATCATTTGCTCGCAAATCAGTTTAAAATGGAGATGTCCTCTGGTGGACTGTGACAACCAAGTATTCAGCCATGGGGTGTACCCACTGGAAGATCCATTGTACTCTGGTTTACCTATATTCATGTGGCCTTAGCCTAAATAGCAGTTTACTTTCTATTTGAAGGATCACACTCTTCCTTTCTACTGGATCACATATGTAACGTAGAATGTATACACTGTGTATTCTTTATCCCTCCTGATTTTTAACCCCACGCTTTAGGTGAGAACCACATTGGAGTTTTGGTCTGTGACCCTGTAAACATGATCAACAAGACTGACATCACTATGAAATACCATAATCAAAGTGTATATACGGTGGCATGTAAATGTTCGGGCACGCCTGGCCAAAATTACTGTTATTGTGAACAGTTAAGCAAGTTGAAGATTAAATAATCTCTTAAAGGCCTGTTAGGGTTATGGCTTGTTTACTATCATCGTTAGGAAAAGCCAGGTGATGCAAATTTCCTAGCTTTATAAAAACTTAGCCTCATGGGTTCTTCTAAACAGCTACCCAGAATAAAAAGGAAGGAGGCCCACAAAGCAGAAGGTTGTAAGAAGATAGCAAAGCATTTTCAAGTGCCCTTTCCTAAGTTGGAAAAGTAATAAGAAATGACAGGAACAGTGAAGGTCAAGATAGTCTGGAAAATGGAGCAACATTTCAGTGAGAGCTGCTCATAGGAATGCTAGAGAGACAAATCAGTATCATAGAATCATAGAATGGTAGAGCTCGTAGAGACCTCCTGGGTCATCTGGTCCAAGCCTCCATTTAGTGCAGGATTCCCTAAATCATTTCAGTCAGCTGTCTGTCCAGCCTTTGTTTGAAGACTTCCATTGAAGGAGAACTCACCACCTCTCTTGGCAGCCTGTTCCACTCATTGACCAGCCTCACTGTCAAAAAGTTTTTTCTAATATCTAATTTCATCCGATTGCTTCTACTGTAGTCTTTCCTTGTGCAAATGAGAATAAAGCTGATCCCTCTACACTGTGACATCCTTTGAAATATTTGTAGATAGCTATTAAGTCTCCTTCCAGTCTTCTGTTTTGCAAGCTACACATTCCCAAATCCTCTAACCTTGATCATAGGACATTGCAGACTGGTCACCATTCTGATCGCTTTTCTCTGAATTTGCTCCAGTTTGCTCATATCGTTTTTAAAATATGGTGCTCAGAGCTGGATCCAGTATTCCAGATGAGGTCTGACCAAAGAGGATAATTACTTCACGTGATCTAGACTGTATTCTTCTGTTAATACATCCCAGAATTGTATTTGCCTTTTTTTGCTACTGCATCACAATGCTGCCTCATGTTTAGTCTGTGATCTATTATCATTCTGTACATGCTTTTTTCATTCTCTTACCTAGATGTAGGACTTTGCATGTCTCCCTGATACAAAAAAACATTGTTAGTTGCTGCCACAGTTCCACTTTGTTTAAATCTTTTTTAATCATCTCTCTCACTTTTCAAGTATTAGCTGTTATGATCCGGTGACCTTGGAGCCGCATGAAACTTTCTCTGGAGTCGGTGGAACCTGTACTGACCGCAAATCCTGAACTAACACCGCAACTAGAAGTAGCCGTGGGGTGTGCCTAACAAACCCTAGACACCTCGACACAGCCGGAGGACTAAATACCCCTATAGATGAAAATAGGAATGCTATCTTGCCTCAGAGCAGACCCCCAAAGGATAGGCAGCCCCCCACGAATATTGACTGTGAGTAGGAGAAGAATAGACACACGCAGGTAGAAAACAGAATTTAGCAAAAGAGGCCACTCTAGCTAGATAGGAAAGGATAGGACAGATTACTAGGCGGTCAGTATTAAAACCCTTCCAAAAATATCCACAGCAGATAATACAAAAAGTTCCACAATCTAACTAAAGACATGGAATGTAAATCTGCCACTCCAGAGAATCCAGCAAGACTGAGAAAATACTGACACAATCTAAGCTGGACAAAAAAACACAAAGAATAGCACTGAATTGTGAAACACACAGCATGTGTGTCACAGGAAAAAAAAACAGACACTTATCTTTGCTGATTTGGCAGACTGGCAGGAGGAACCAGGAAGAGGCCAAACACCTCCCAACAACAATTGACAACTGGCAAGGACTAATGAATCCTGCACACCTAAATACCCCAGTCAGAACTGCAATCAGCAGATACACCTGACCAGGACTACAGCTCAGGGGCAACTGCATTACCACCTACAACCACCGGAGGGAGCCCAAAAGCAGAATTCACAACAGTACCCCCCCTTGAGGAGGGGTCACTGAACCCTCACCAGCGCCCCCAGGCCGATCAGGATGAGCCAGATGAAAGGCACGGACCAAATCAGCAGCATGGACATCAGAAGCAAAAACCCAAAAATTATCCTCCTGGCCATAACCCTTCCATTTGACAAGGTACTGAAGCCTCCGCCTTGAAAAACGAGAATCCAAAATCTCCTCAACCACATACTCCAACTCCCCATCAACCAAAACAGGGGCCGGAGGATCAACAGAGGGAACAACGGGCACCACATATTTCCGCAATAAACATCTATGGAAGACATTATGGATAGCAAAAGAGGCCGGAAGCGCCAATCGAAAAGACACCGGATTAATAATCTCAGAAATCCTATAAGGACCAATAAACCGAGGCTTAAACTTAGGGGAAGAGACCTTCATAGGAACATGACGGGAAGACAACCAAACCAAATCCAAAACCCGAAGCCGGGAACCAACACACCGACGACGGTTAGCAAAACGTTGAGCCTCCTCCTGAGACAACACCAAATTGTCCACCACATGAACCCAAATCTGCTGCAACCTGTCAACCACAGAATCCACACCAGGGCAGTCAGAAGGCTCAACCTGCCCAGAAGAAAAACGAGGATGAAAACCAAAATTGCAAAAAAAAGGCAAAACCAAAGTAGCCGAACTAGCCCGATTATTAAGGGCAAACTCGGCCAATGGCAAAAAGGCCACCCAATCATCCTGATTGACAGACACAAAGCATCTCAAATAAGTCTCCAAAGTCTGATTAGTTCGCTCGGTCTGGCCATTTGTCTGAGGATGAAATGCAGAAGAAAAAGACAAATCAATGCCCAGCCTTGCACAAAAGGCCCGCCAAAACCTAGAAACAAACTAGGAACCTCTGTCGGACACAATATTCTCCGGAATACCATGCAAACGAACCACATGCTGAAAAAACAACGGAACCAACTCTGAAGAGGAAGGCAATTTAGGCAAAGGCACCAAATGAACCATCTTAGAAAACCGGTCACAAACAACCCAGATAACCGACATCCTCTGGGAAACCGGAAGATCCGAAATAAAATCCATCGAAATATGCGTCCAGGGCCTCTCAGGGACCGGCAATGGCAAAAGTAACCCACTAGCATGGGAACAACAAGGCTTGCACAAAAAAGGACTGCACAAAAGAACGCACATCACGTGACAACGAAGGCCACCAAAAGGACCTACCAACCAAATCTCTGGTACCAAAAATACCAGGATGACCAGCCAACACAGAACAGTGAACCTCAGAAATCACTCTACTAGTCCATCTGTCAGGAACAAACAATTTCCCCACAGGACAGCGGTCAGGTCTATCAGCCTGAAATTCCTGAAGAACCCACCGTAAATCAAGGGAAATGGCAGAAAGGACCACCCCTTCTTTCAGAATGCCGACCGGTTCAAGGACCTCAGGAGAATCAGGCAAAAAACTCCTAGAAAGGGCATCAGCCTTAATATTCTTAGAACCCGGAAGATACGAAACCACGAAATCAAAACGGGAAAAAAACAAGGACCATCGAGCCTGTCTAGGACTCAGCCGTTTGGCAGACTCGAGGTAAATCAAATTCTTATGATCGGTCAGGACCACAATACGGTGCTTAGCTCCCTCAAGCCAATGTTGCCACTCCTCAAACGCCCCACTTCATAGCCAACAACTCCCGATTGTCGACATCATAATTGCGTTCAGCAGGCGAAAACTTGCGGGAGAAGAAGGCACACGGTTTCATCAAAGAACCAACAGAATCCCTCTGAGACAAAACGGCCCCTGCCCCAATCTCAGAAGCATCAACCTCAACCTGAAACGGAAGAGAAACATCAGGTTGGCGCAACACCGGAGCAGAAGTAAATCGGCGTTTAAGCTCCTGAAAGGCAGAGACAGCCGCAGAGGACCAATTCGCCACATCAGCGCCTTTTTTCGTCTAATCAGTCAAGGGTTTAACCACGCTGGAGAAGTTAGCAATGAAACGGCGATAAAAATTTGCAAAACCCAAAAATTTCTGAAGGCTCTTCACGGATGTGGGTTGAATTCAATCATGAATGGCCTGAACCTTAACCGGATCCATCTCCATAGATGAGGGAGAAAAAATAAAGCCCAAAAAAGAAACCTTCTGCACCCCAAAGAGACACTTAGACCCCTTCACAAACAAAGCATTGTCGCGAAGGATCTGAAATACCATCCTGACCTGTTGCACATGAGACTCCCAATCATCGGAAAAAATCAAAATATCGTCCAAATATACAATCAAGAATTTATCAATATAAGTCCGGAAGATATCATGCATGAAGGATTGAAAAACAGATGGAGCGTTAGTGAGCCCGAATGGCATCACAAGGTATTCAAAATGGCCTTCGGGCGTATTAAACGCAGTTTTCCATTCATCACCCTGCTTAATACGAACAAGATTATATGCCCCCGAAGGTCAATCTTCGTAAACCAACTAGCCCCCTTAATCCTAGCAAACAAATCGGAAAGCAAAGGCAAAGGGTATTGAAACTTGACCGTGATCTTATTCAAGAGGTGATAATCAATACAAGGTCTCATGGAGCCATCCTTCTTAGCAACAAAAAAAAAACCTGCTCCCAACGGTGAAGAAGATGGCCGAATATGCCCTTTCTCCAAAGACTCCTTAACATAACTCCGCATAGCGGTATGTTCAGGCACAGACAGGTTGAAAAGTCGGCCCTTAGGAAACTTACTGCCTGGAATCAAGTCAATCGCACAATCACAGTCCCTGTGCGGTAGAAGGGAACTGGACTTGGGCTCATCGAATACATCCTGAAAATCAGACAAAAACTCTGGAATTTCAGAAGAGGAAGAAGAGGAGCTTGACATCAAAGGAACATCATTATGAACCCCCTGACAACCCCAACTACAGTAGTCACAGACATAGATTTCCAATCCAACACAGGATTATGTACCTGCAACCACGGGAAACCCAGCACGATAACATCATGCAAATTATGCAACACCAGAAATCGGCAATCTTCCTGATGGGCTGGCGCCATGTGCATGGTCACCTGTGTCCAAAACTGGGGCTTATTTTTAGCCAAAGGTGTAGCATCAATCCCCCTTAAAGGAATAGGGTTCTGCAAAGGCTGTAAGGGAAAACCACAACGCCTGGCAAACTCAAAATCCATTAAGTTCAAGGCGGCGCCTTAATCCACAAATGCCATGACAGAAAATGATGACAATGAGCAGATCAAGGACACCGATAACAGAAATTTAGGTTGTACAGTACTGATAGTAAATGAACTAGTGATCCTTTTTGTCCGCTTAGGGCAGACTGAAATGACATGAGAAGCGTCGCCACAATAATAACACAACCTATTCTGACATCTGAATCCTTGTCGTTCCATTCTAGACAAAATCCTATCACATTGCATTGGCTCAGGACTTTGTTCTAAGGACGACGACACAGCGCGCACAGTTTGACGCTCCCGCAAGCGCCGATCAATCTGAATGGCCAGAGACATAGAATCACTCAGACCGGAAGGCGTGGGAAACCCCACCATAACATCTTTAACGGATTCAGAAAGACCCTTTCTGAAAATTGCCGCCAAAGCATCATCATTCCATTTAGTCAACACAGACCATTTTCTAAATTTCTGACAATACAATTCTGCCGCCTCTTGACCCTGAGACAGGGCCAACAAGGTTTTCTCCGCTTGATCCACAGAATTTGGTTCATCATATAATAATCCTAAAGCCTGAAAAAAGGAATCTACATTAAGCAAGGCCAGATTCCCAGATTCCAGGGAAAATGCCCAATCCTGAGGATCGCCACGCAGCAGGGAGATGACAATTTTAACCTGCTGAATGGAATCACCGGAGGATCGCGGTCTCAGAGCAAAAAACAGTTTACAATTGTTTTTAAAACCCAAAAATTTGGACCTATCACCAAAAAACAAATTAGGAGTAGGAATCTTCGGCTCTAAAGCAGGAGTCTGAACAATATAATACCCTGGCAGCAAGCTGGTCTACACGAGAAGCTAATTCCTGAACATCCATGCTGGCACAAGACTCCTCAGCCACCCATAGATAAAGAGGGAAGAAAAGACAAAACAGGCTGCAGAAAAAAATGGCTCAACACCTTTCTTCCCTTCTTCTGAGATGCATTTAACTCATTATGGGCCAGTTGTACTGTTATGATCCGGTGACCTTGGAGCCGCATGAAACTTTCTCTGGAGTTGGTGGAACCTGTACTGACCGCAAATCCTGAACTAACACCGCAACTAGAAGTAGCCGTGGGGTGTGCCTAACAAACCCTAGACACCTCGACACAGCCGGAGGACTAAATACCCCTATAGATGAAAATATGAATGCTATCTAGCCTCAGAGCAGACCCCCAAAGGATAGGCAGCCCCCCACGAATATTGACTGTGAGTAGGAGAAGAATAGACACATGCAGGTAGAAAACAGAATTTAGCAAAAGAGGCCACTCTAGCTAGATAGGAAAGGATAGGACAGATTACTAGCGGTCAGTATTAAAACCCTTCCAAAAATATCCACAGCAGATAATACAAAAAGTTCCACAATCTAACTAAAGACATGGAATGTAAATCTGCCACTCCAGAGAATCCAGCAAGACTGAGAAAATACTGACACAATCTAAGCTGGACAAAAAAATACAAAGAATAGCACTGAATTGTGAAACACACAGCATGTGTGTCACAGGAAAAAAAAAACAGACACTTATCTTTGCTGATTTGGCAGACTGGCAGGAGGAACCAGGAAGAGGTCAAACACCTCCCAACAACAATTGACAACTGGCAAGGACTAATGAATCCTGCACACCTAAATACCCCAGTCAGAACTGCAATCAGCAGATACACCTGACCAGGACTGCAGCTCAGGGGCAACTGCATTACCACCTACAACCACCAGAGGGAGCCCAAAAGCAGAATTCACAACAATTAGCTATCCCGCCTAGCTTTGAGTCATCAGCAAATGTAATCAATTACCATAAATTTCTTCATCTCAATTATTGATAAAGATGTTGGACAACACAGGGCACAAGACAGAGCCCTGTGGTACTCCACTTGAGACATTCTTCCAACTGGATGTGCAGCTATTTATGACCACTCTTTGGGTCCGATCAGTAAGGCTAGGTTCACATTTGTGGTTGAGTCCGCAGCGTTTCATATGCAGCCGCAAACGCATGGCAAAATGATGCAAACGCATGATAACGCTGCGCATGTTATCCGCATGAACTTACGAACGACGGATAAAAAAATGCAACGTTTGCAATCGTTGGCATGCGTTTTTGCATGCGTTTGCGCTGTTTATGTGCATGCGTTTGCGCTGTTTATGTGCATGCGTTTGTTAGGAAAAGAATTTTCAAGGAGAATTTCCTTGACACAAGCCACGCCCAATGGGCGTGTCTCATGGGATTTCTGTATATAGACCCTTGTGCAAACGCAAGCGAACGCATGTCCTTGCGTTCCTGTGCGTTCCCATAGACTGTAATACGTTGTTTTGATGCATTCCTTCCGCAAGCATCCACATGCGTATGGCAGCAGAAATTTGATGCAAAAAAACTAACATGGTGCGTCAGCCGCACACCGCGAAAATACGCATGCGTAAGCAAACGCGGGATAACGCATGCAAACGCATGCACCTGTGTCTACAATGTTAAAGATAGGAAATCGAGACGCATGCGGATGTATGCATCAGAAACGCTGCAGACACAACCACAAATGTGAAACCAGCCTAAAACAGTTATGAATCCACCTAACAGTTGCCTTGTTCATTCCATACTTGGTCATTTTTTCAATAAGGATGGCATGAGATACTCTGTCAAATGTTTTGCTGAAGTAAAGATATACTATATCTACTGCGTTTCCCTCATCCACCCAGTCAGTGATACTGTCATAGAAGGAAATTAAGTTAGTCTGACATGACTTATTAGTTACAAACCCATGCTGGCTCTGCTTAATCACTTCATTCTCATCCAGGTACTTGCATACATGTTGTTTAATAACTTGTTCAAAGATCTTTCCTGGTATAGAAGTCAAGCTCACAGGTCTATAGTTTCCTAGGTCCACCTTCTTCCCATTTTTGAAGATAGTGACATTTGCTCTTCTCCAGTCTTCTGAGACTTCTCCTGTTCTCCAAGAATTTTCAAAGATTATGGAGAGTGGTTCAACAAATTCCTTTGCTATCTCCGTCAGCACCCTAGGATGTAATTCTTCTGAACCTCGAGACTTGAATTAATTTATGTTAACTAAGTGTTCCCTCGCCATCTCTCTGTTTACAGATTGTGTGGATTCTTCTATTCCTTTAACAGTACAATGAAGATCAGTTGATGTTACATTTACTTTGTGAAAGAAAACATGCAAAATAGGATTTTAAAAGTTCGGTCATTTCAACATAATTTTTTCATCAAAGGGTGGAAAGAGGGGTTTGTGGATGGTTTCTGTTGTGAACTGTGTTTCTGGGCTCCCTCTGGTGGTCACTAACGGTATTGTGTTAGGCATGTCTTGTTGCAGGCCTGAGCTCCAGCTGTGTCGTTAAGCAGCGGGTGTTCCCTACTTAAGTCTCCTCCGGACTCAGTCTCTTGCCTGGCATCGTTGTATCCAGACCTATATGGTCTCTTCCGGATTCCTTTCAGTCTGTCTCATGCAAGAAAAGCTAAGTCCGTTTTGTATAATTTGGATCGTTTGCATTTTTCAGTGTCTTTGTCCAGCTTGCTTAATATTTGTTTTTCTGGCTCGCTGGAAGCTCTAGGGGGCTGATATTCTCCCTCCGCACCGTCAGTCGGTGTGGGGGTTCTTGAATGTTCAGCATGGATGTTTTTGTAGGGTTTTCTGCTGACCGCATAGTCCACTGTCTATTTTCTGTCTATCTAGACTAGTGGGCCTCACTTTGCTGAATCTAGTTCATCTCTACGTTTGTGTTTTCCTCTTGCCTCACCATTATTATTTGTTGGGGGCTGTCTATATCTTTGGGGTTCAATTTCTCTGGAGGCAAGTGAGGTCTTATTTTCCCTCTAGGGGTAGTCAGTTCTCCGGCTGGCTCGAGACGTCTAGAACCAACGTAGGCACGTTCACCGGCTGCTTCTAGTTGTGTGTGTTAGGATCAGGTATGCGGTTAGCCCAGTTTCCACCTCCCTAGAGCAGTATTTATGTTTTTGCTATCTTGCCGGAATATCAGAGATCCTCTACCACTGGGATCATAACAGGTTTCCACGCTTGCTGACGGTTAATGAGACATACAGTACAGACCAAAACTTTGGACACACCTTCTCATTTAAAGAATTTTCTGTAATTTCATGACTATGAAAATTGTACATTCACACTGAAGGCATCAAAACTATGAATTAACACATGTGGTATTATATACTTAAAAAAAGTGAGAAGCAACTGAAATCATGTCTTATATTGTAGGTTCTTCAAAGTAGCCACCTTTTGCTTTGATGACTGCTTTGCACACTCTTGGCATTCTCTTGATGAGCTTCAAGAGGTAGTCACCGGGAATGGTCTTCCAACAATCTTGAAGGAGTTCCCAGAGATGCTTAGCACTTGTTGGCCCTTTTGCCTTCACTCTGCAGTCCAGCTCACCCCAGACCATCTGGATTGGGTTCAGGTCTGGTGACTGGGGAGGCCAGGTCATCTGGCATAGCACCCACACTCTCCTTCTTGGTCAAATAGCCCTTAAACAGCCTGGAGGCGTGTTTGGAGTCATTGTTCTGTTTAAAAATAAATGATGGTCCAACTAAACGCAAACCAGATGGAATACCATGCCGCTACAAGATGCTGTGGTAGCCATGCTGGTACAGTATGCCTTCAATTTTGAATAAATCCCCAACAGTGTCACCAGCAAAGCACCCCCACACCATCACACCTCTTCCTCCATGCTTTATGGTGGGAACCAGGCATGTAGAGTCCATCCGTTCACCTTTTCTGCGTCACACAAAGACACGATGGTTGGAACCAAAGATCTCAAATTTGGACTCATCAGACCAAAGCACAGATTTCCACTGGTCTAATGTCCATTCCTTGTGTTCTTTAGCCCAAACAAGTCTCTTCTTCTTGTATCCTGTCCTTAGCAGTGGTTTCCTAGCAGCTATTTTACCATGAAGGTCTGCTGCACAAAGTCTCATCTTAAGAGTTGTTGTAGAGACGTGTCTGCTGCTAGAACTCTGTGTGGCATTGACCTGGTCTCTAATCTGAGCTGCTGTTAACCTGCGATTTCTGAGGCTGGTGACTCGGATAAACTTATCCTCAGAAGCAGAGGTGACTCTTGGTCTTCCTTTCCTGGGGCAGTCCTCATGTGAGCCAGTTTCTTTGTAGCGCTTGATGGTTTTTGCCACTGCACTTGGGGACACTTTCAAAGTTTGCCCAATTTTTTCGACTGACTGACCTTCATTTCTTAAAGTAATGATGGCCACTCGTTTTTCTTTACTTAGCTGCTTTTTTCTTGCCATAATACAAATTCTAACAGTCTATTCAGTAGGACTATCAGCTGTGTATCCACCAGACTTCTGCACAACATAACTGATGGTCCCAACCCCATATATAAGGTAAGAAATCCCACTTATTAAACCTGACAGGGCACACCTGTGAATTGAAAACCATTCCCGGTGACTACCTCTTGAAGCTCATCAAGAGAATGCCAAGAGTGTGCAAAGCACTCATCAAAGCAATAGGTGGCTACTTTGAAGAACCTAGAATATAAGACATAATTTCAGTTGTTTCACACTTTTTTGTTAAGTATATAATTCCACATGTGTTAATTCATAGTTTTGATGCCTTCAGTGTGAATGTACAATTTTCATAGTCATGAAAATACAGAAATATCTTTAAATGAGAAGGTGTGTCCAAACTTTTGGTCTGTACTGTATGTCCCAGGATATAAAACAAAATGGTGGTTTATTCAAAGCATTTCAAAATACAAATGACTTCTTCATCAGGAAATACCACAAGTATACAGAATACAGCAAGGGTATCATTTAAATAGGTTGGAGATTTCAAATGTGAGCGCAAAAAAAACACATGACAGGTGTCAAAGTTCGGTCAAGAATCACATGGGATGACTCATGACATACATGTGATATGTAGAAATAAAAGTAAAAATTGTTATAGTACATTAGTACTGCTATAATATAACATATATAGTCATCTGTTTAATTATAGGATAAACATTTAGAAACAAATGAAGAGAAAAAATGAAGAAGATAAAAAATTATTAATCTACCAGAGCAAGGAACTAGAGGAGAACTTATCCTGATAATCTGTGTACAGTTTGTGTGGATTCTTCTATTCCTTTAATAGTACAATGAAGATCAGTTGAGATTACATTTACTATCTGAAAGAAAACAGATGCAAAATAGGATTATAAAAGTTGCGTCTTCTCAACATCATTTTTTGCCACTTCACCATTTTCATCCTATAAAAATCCTAGCATCTTTAACTTTTCTTCTACTTTTGACATATTCCCAACATCCTTTCTAATTGCTTTTGATTACTCTTCAAAGACTTAATTCATTGTCAACTTTAGATAAGCTTATGCATGCCCTGCAGGTTCTGCAGACAGCATTTTATTCTTCCTTAGATATGCCTCCCTCTTTCCATTAGATAAATATTTCTTTCTTCCTTTTTAGGGTATGTGCACACGTTGCGGACTGGTGTGCGGATTTTTCCGCACTGATTTTGATAAATCCGCAGGGCAAAAACACTGCGTTTTTCCTGCAGCTTTATCGCGGATTTATCGCAGATTAACCGCGGTTTTTGTGTGAATTCTACTGCGGTTTTACACCTGCGGTTTTCTGATATGGAGCAGGTGTAAAACCGCTGCGGAATCCGCACAAAGAATTGACAAATTGACATGCTGCGGAAAATAAACTGCTGCGTTTCCACGCAGTTTTTTCCGCAGCATGTGCACAGCGGTTTTTATTTTCCATAGGTTAACATGGTACTGTACACCGCATGGAAAACTGCTGCGGATCCGCAGCATCAAAAACACTGCGGATCCGCAGTAAAAACCACAACGTGTGCACATGGCCTTAACATTTCTTTCTTCCTTTTTAACCCCTTCATGACCCAGCCTATTTTGACCTTAATGACCTGGCTATTTTTTGCAATTCTGACCAGTGTCCCTTTATGAGGTAATAACTCAGGAACGCTTCTACGGATCCTAGCGATTCTGAGACTGTTTTTTCGTGACATATTGGGCTTCATGATGGTGGTAAATTTAGGTCGATAATTTTTGCGTTTATTTGTGAAAAAAATGGAAATTTGTCGAAAATTTCGACAATTTCGCAATTTTCAAATGTTGAATTTTTATTCTGTTAAACCAGAGAGTTATGTGACACAAAATAGTTAATAAATAACATTTCCCACATGTCTACTTTACATCAGCACAATTTTGGAAAAAAAAAATTTTTTTTGCTAGGAAGTTATAAGGGTTAAACTTTGACCAGTGATTTCTCATTTTTACAACAAAATGTACAAAACCATTTTTTTAGGGACCACCTCACATTTGAAGTCAGTTTGAGGGGTCTATATGGCTGAAAATACCCAAAAGTGACACCATTCTAAAAACTGCACCCATCAAGGTGCTCAAAACCACATTCAAGAAGTTTATTAACCCTTCAGGTGCTTCACAGCAGCAGAAGCAACATGGAAGGAAAAAATGAACATTTAAATTTTTTGTCACAAAAATGATCTTTTAGCAACAATTTTTTTATTTTCAAAAGGGTAAAAGGAGAAACTGGACCCCGAAAGTTGTTGTCCAATTTGTCCTGAGTACAACGATACCCCATATGTGGGGGGAACCACTGTTTGGGCGCACGACAGGGCTCAGAAGGAAAGGAGCGCCATTTGACTTTTTGAATAAAAAATTGGCTCCAATCTTTAGCAGACACCATGTCGCGTTTGGAGAGCCCCTGTGTGCCTAAACATTGGAGCTCCCCCACAAGTGACCCCATTTTGGAAACTAGACCCCACAAGGAACTTATCTAGATGCATAGTGAGCACTTTAAACCCTCAGGTGCTTCACAAATTGATCCATAAAAATGAAAAAGTACTTTTTTTTTCACAAAAAATTTCTTTCCGCCTCAATTTTTTCATTTTCACATGGACAACAGGATAAAATGGATCTTAAAATTTGTTGGGCAATTTCTCCTGAGTACACCAATACCTCACATGTGGGGGTAAACCACTGTTTGGGCACACGGTAAGGCTCGGAAGGGAAGGAGCGCCATTTGACTTTTTCAATGAAAAATTATCTCCATCGTTAGCGGACACCATGTCGCGTTTGGAGAGCCCCTGTGTGCCTAAACATTGGAGCTCCCCACAAGTGACCCCATTTTGGAAACAAGACCCCCCAAGGAACTTATCTAGATGCATATTGAGCACTTTAAACCCTCAGGTGCTTCACAAATTGATCCGTAAAAATGAAAAAGTACTTTTTTTTCACAAAAAAATTATTTCAGCCTCAATTTTTTCACTTTTACATGGGCAACAGGATAAAATGGATCCTAAAATTTGTTGGGCAATTTCTCCTGAGTACGCTGATACCTCATATGTGGGGGTAAACCACTGTTTGGGCGCACGGCAAGCCTCGGAAGGAAAGGCGCGCCATTTGACTTTTTGAATGGAAAATTAGCTCCAATCGTTAGCGGACACCATGTCGCGTTTGGAGAGCCCCTGTGTGCCTAAACATTGGAGCTCCCCCAAAAGTGATCCCATTTTGGAAACTAGACCCCCCCAAGGAACTAATCTAGATGTGTGGTGAGCACTTTGAACCCCCAAGTGCTTCACAGAAGTTTATAAAGCAGAGCCGTGAAAATAAAAAATAATTTTTCTTTTCTCAAAAATTATTTTAGCCCGCAATTTTTTATTTTCACAAGGGTTACAGGAGAAATTGTGCTCCTAAAGTTGTTGTCCAGTTTGTCTTGAGTACGCTGATACCCCACATGTGGGGGTAAACCACTGTTTGGGCACACGTCGAGGCTCGGAAGGGAAGTAGTGACGTTTTGAAATGCAGACTTTGATGGAATGCTCTGCAGGCGTCACGTTGCGTTTGCAGAGCCCCTGATGTGCCTAAACAGTAGAAACCCCCCACAAGTGATCCCATTTTGGAAACTAGACCCCCAAAGGAACTTATCTAGATGTGTGGTGAGCACTTTGAACCCCCAAGTGCTTCACAGAAGTTTATAACGCAGAGCCGTGAAAATAAAAAATAATTTTTCTTTTCTCAAAAATGATTTTTAGCCCGCAATTTTTTATTTTCCCAAGGGTTACAGGAGAAATTGGACCCCAAAAGTTGTTGTCCAGTTTGTCCTGAGTATGCTGGTACCCCATATGTGGGGGTAAACCACTGTTTGGGCACACGTCGGGGCTCGGAAGGGAGAGAGCACCATTTGACTTTTTCAACGCAAGATTGGCTGGAATCAATGGTGGCGCCATGTCGCGTTTTGAGACCCCCTGATGTGCCTAAACAGTGGAAACCCCTCAATTCTAACTCCAACACTAACCCCAATACACCCCTAACCCTAATCCAAACTCTAACCATGACCCTAATCACAACCCTAACCCCAACACACCCCTAACCCTAATCCCAACCCTAACCATAACCCTAACCACAAGCCCTACCCTAATCTTAACCCTAATTCCAACCCTAACTCTAATTCCAACTCTAACCCTAAGGCTATGTGCCCACGTTGCGGATTTGTGTGCAGATTTTTCCGCACCGGTTTTGAAAAATCCGCAGGTAAAACCACTGCGCTTAACCTGCGGATTTACCGCGGATTTCCAGTGTTTTTTGTGCAGATTTCACCTGCGGATTCCTATTATGGAGCAGGTGTAAAACATTGCGGAATCCGCACAAAGAATTGACATGCTGCGGAAAATACAATGCAGCATTTCCGCGCGGTATTTTCCGCACCATGGATTTGGTTTTCCATAGGTTTACATGGTACTGTAAACATGAGGGAAAACTGCTACGAATCCGCAGCGACCAATCCGCTGCGGATCCCCAGCCAAATCCGCACCGTGTGCACATAGCCTAATTGTAACCCTAACCCTAATTGTAACCCTAACCCTAATTCTAACCCTAACCCTAATTCTAACCCTAACCCTAATTGCAACCCTAAGTGCAACCCTGTTGTGAATTCTATTTTTGGGCTCCCTCTAGTGGTCACAAGCGGTACTGTGTAGTGTTGTCTTTCTGCAGGTTGGCTGCATCAGCTGGTTCGTTATCCTTGATTGGTTTCCTATTTAGCTCACCTGGAGACTCTGTTCCTTGCCTGCTATCAATGTATTCAGTGCTCTTCAGATTCCTTGTGGCTACCTTGCTCCCAGTCTCTCCAAGACAAGCTAAGTTTTTGTTTGATCATTTTTTGATTATCAGTGTTCATTATGTTTTTAGTCCAGCTCGCTAAAATGTGATTTCCTCGCTTGCTGGTTGCTCTAGGGGACTGAGTTTCTCCCCCCCACACCGTTAGTTGGTGTGGGGGTTCTTGAAATCTCAGAGTGGATATTTTGTAAGGGTTTTTTACTGACCGCATAGATTCCCTTTTCTATTTTCTGCTATCTAGTATTAGTGGGCCTCATTTGCTGAATCTGCTTTCACCCCTGTGTATGTGCCTTCCTCTTACCTCACCGTTATTATCTGTTGGGGGCTTCTATATCTTTGGGGATTATTTCTCTGGAGGCAAGAGGTCTTTCTTTCTCTCTAGGGGTAGTTAGTTCCTCAGACTGGCTCGAGACGTCTAGGATTTTTAGGCACGTTCACCGGCTACTTCTAGTGTGTTTGGATGGGTTCAGATTTGCGGTCAGTCCAGTTTGCCACCTCCCTAGAGCTTGTCCTATGTTTGTCACTTAGCTGGAGTAATTTGTGATCCTCAACCACTAAGGATCATAACAGTATAGCAGGCCAAAAAATGTTTAATGCATCGCAGAAGTGGGATAAAAAGAAGACCTGAGTACATTTTTTTTTTCTCCCGCTTTTCCTTTGCTGCAGTCTGTTTAGCTTCTTTTATCCCCTTGAACTCTGGGTGGTTTTGAGCTCAGCTGCAGACATGAATGTTCAGACTCTGACTTCTAGTGTGGATCATCTTACTGCACGGGTGCAAAGTATTCAGGATTTTGTTATTCGTAGCCCTATGTTAGAACCAAAGATACCCATTCCTGAGTTGTTTTCTGGAGATAGATCTAGGTTTCAAAATTTTAAGAATAATTGTAAGTTATTTCTATCTCTGAGACCTCGTTCCTCTGGTGATTCCGCTCAGCAAGTTAAAATTGTTATCTCCATGTTGCGTGGCGACCCTCAAGATTGGGCTTTCTCTCTGGCGCCAGGAGATCCTGCTTTGCTTAATGTAGATGCATTTTTTCTGGCTCTTGGACTGCTTTATGAGGAGCCTAATCTTGAGAATCAGGCAGAAAAAGCGTTGCTGGCTATCTCTCAAGGTCAGGATGAAGCAGAGGTGTATTGTCAAAAATTTCGGAAATGGTCGGTGCTTACTCAGTGGAATGAGTGTGCCCTGGCTGCAAATTTCAGAGAAGGTCTTTCTGAGGCCGTTAAGAATGTTATGGTGGGGTTTCCCACCCCTGCAAGTCTGAGTGATTCTATGGCTTTAGCCATTCAGGTTGATCGGCGTTTGCGGGAGCGCAAATCTGCTCATCCTTTGGCGGTATTTTCCGATCAGAGACCTGAGTCTATGCAATGTGACTGAACTCTGACCAGAATTGAGCGTCAAAGTCATAGACGTCAAAATGGGTTGTGCTTTTACTTAGGTGATTCTACTCATGTTATCTCAGCATGCTCTAAACGCTTAAAAAAAATCGCTAAACCTGTCACCATTGGTACTATACAGCCTAAATTTATTTTGTCTGTTACTTTGATTTGTTCTTTGTCGTCCTACCCGGTTATGGCTTTTGTGGATTCGGGTGCGGCCCTGAATCTGATGGATTTGTCGTTTGCCAGGCGCTGTGGTTTTGTCCTGGAGCCTTTGGAATTTCCTATTCCTCTGAGGGGAATTGATGCTACGCCATTGGCTGAGAATAAGCCTCAGTATTGGATGCAAATGACCATGTGCATGACTCCCGTACATCAGGAGGTGATTCGCTTTCTTGTTCTGCATAATTTGCATGATGTTGTCGTTTTGGGTCTGCCATGGCTGCAAGCACATAATCCAGTTTTAGATTGGAAAGCTATGTCTGTGTCAAGTTGGGGTTGTCAGGGAATTCATGGCGATACTCCGTTGGTGTCTATTGCTTCTTCCACTCCTTCTGAGGTCCCTGAGTTTTTGTCTGACTACCAGGATGTATTTGATGAGCCCAGGTCCTGTGCCCTGCCTCCTCATAGGGATTGTGACTGTGCTATAAATTTAATTCCTGGTAGTAAATTCCCTAAGGGACGACTTTTTAATTTGTCTATACCAGAGCATGCCGCGATGCGGAGTTATATAAAGGAGTCTTTGGAGAAGGGACATATTCGCCCATCCTCTTCCCCTCTTGGTGCAGGATTTTTTTTTGTGGCCAAGAAGGACGGTTCTTTGAGACCTTGTATAGATTATCGTCTTCTGAATAAAATCACAGTCAAATTTCAGTATCCTTTGCCACTATTGTCTGATTTGTTTGCTCGGATTAAGGGTGCCAGTTGGTTCACCAAGATAGATCTCCGTGGTGCGTATAACCTTGTGCGCATTAAGCAGGGAGATGAATGGAAAACAGCATTTAATACGCCCGAAGGCCATTTTGAGTACTTGGTGATGCCTTTTGGACTCTCTAATGCTCCTTCTGTGTTTCAGTCCTTCATGCATGACATCTTCCGAGAATATCTGGATAAATTTATGATTATTTATCTGGATGACATTTTGGTCTTTTCTGATGATTGGGAGTCCCATGTGAAGCAGGTCAGGATGGTGTTTCAGGTCCTGCGTGCTAATGCTTTATTTGTGGAGGGCTCAAAATGCCTCTTCGGAGTACAGAAGGTCTCCTTTTTGGGTTTTATTTGTTCTCCTTTCTACTGTGGAGATGGACCCAGTCAAGGTCCAGGCTATTCATGACTGGACTCAGCCCACGTCTGTTAAGAGTCTTCAGAAGTTCTTGGGTTTCGCTAATTTTTACCGTCGTTTCATCGCTAATTTTTCTAGCGTGGTTAAACCTTTGACGGATTTGACCAAGAAGGGTTCTAATGTGACTAATTGGTCTCCTGCGGCCGTGGAGGCCTTTCGGGAGCTGAAGCACCGGTTTTCTTCAGCTCCAGTCTTATGTCAGCCAGATGTCTCTCTCCCCTTCCAGGTCGAGGTTGATGCTTCTGAGATTGGAGCAGGGGCTGTTTTGTCGCAGAGAAGCTCTGATGGCTCTGTGATGAAGCCATGTGCTTTCTTTTCAAGAAAGTTTTCGCCTGCCGAGCGGAATTATGATGTTGGTAATCGGGAGTTGTTGGCTATGAAGTGGGCATTTGAGGAGTGGCGACATTGGCTCGAAGGAGCTAAGCATCGTGTGGTGGTCTTGACTGATCACAAAAATCTGATTTACCTTGAATCTGCCAAGCGCCTGAATCCTAGACAGGCTTGTTGGTCGTTGTTTTTCTCCCGTTTCAACTTCGTGGTCTCATACCTGCCTGGTTCGAAGAACGTGAAAGCTGATGCACTTTCTAGGAGTTTTGTGCCTGACTCTCCGGGAGTTTCTGAGCCGGCTGGTATTCTCAGAGAGGGAGTGATTTTGTCTGCCATTTCCCCAGATTTGCGACGAGTGCTGCAGAAATTTCAGGCGGATAGACCTGACCGTTGTCCACCAGAGAGACTGTTTGTCCCGGATAGATGGACCAGCAAAGTTATTTCCGAAGTTCATTCTTCGGTGTTGGCGGGTCATCCTGGGATTTTTGGTACCAGAGATTTGGTGGCTAGGTCCTTCTGGTGGCCTTCCTTGTCGCGGGATGTGCGTTCCTTTGTGCAGTCTTGTGGGATTTGTGCTCGGGCTAAGCCTTGCTGTTCTCGTGCCAGCGGTTTGCTTTTGCCTTTGCCTGTTCCGAAAAGGCCTTGAACGCACATTTCCATGGATTTTATTTCGGATCTTCCAGTATCTCAGAAAATGTCTGTCATCTGGGTGGTGTGTGATCGTTTTTCCAAGATGGTCCATTTGGTGCCCTTGCCTAAGTTGCCTTCTTCCTCCGATTTGGTTCCTCTATTTTTTCAGAATGTGGTTCGCTTGCACGGCATTCCTGAAAATATTGTGTCTGATAGAGGATCCCAGTTTGTGTCCAGGTTTTGGCGGACTTTTTGTGCTAAGATGGGCATTGATTTGTCTTTTTCGTCGGTCTTCCATCCTCAGACTAATGGCCAAACCGAGCTAACTAATCAGACGTTGGAAACTTATTTGAGATGTTTTGTTTCTGCTGATCAGGATGATTGGGTGACTTTTTTGCCATTGGCCGAGTTTGCCCTTAATAATCGGGCTAGTTCTGCTACTTTGGTTTCGCCTTTTTTCTGCAATTCTGGTTTCCATCCTCGTTTTTCCTCGGGTCAGGTTGAGCCTTCTGACTGTCCTGGGGTGGATTCTGTGGTGGATAGGTTGCAGCAGATTTAGAACCATGTGGTGGACAATTTGAGGTTGTCACAGGAGAAGGCTCAGCGCTTTGCCAACCGCCGCCGCGGTGTGGGTCCCCGACTTCGTGTTGGGGATTTGGTGTGGCTGTCTTCTCGGTATGTTCCTATGAAGGTCTCCTCTCCTAAATTCAAGCCTCACTTCATCGGTCCTTATAAGATCTTGGAAATCCTTAACCCGGTGTCTTTTCGTTTGGATCTCCCAGCATCGTTTGCCATTCATAATGTGTTCCATAGGTCTTTGTTGCGGAGGTATGTGGTACCTGTGGTTCCTTCTGTTGAGCCTCCTGCTCCGGTGCTGGTCGAGGGCGAATTGGAGTATGTGGTGGAGAAGATTTTGGATTCTCGTATCTCTAGACGGAGACTTCAGTATTTGGTTAAGTGGAAGGGCTATGGTCAGGAGGATAATTCCTGGGTTGTCGCCTCTGATGTTCATGCGGCCGATTTGGTTCGTGCCTTCCTTGCGGCTCATCCTGATCGCCCTGGGGGTCTTGATGAGGGTTCGGTGACCCCTCCTCAAGGGGGGGGGGTACTGTTGTGAATTCTATTTTTGGGCTCCCTCTAGTGGTCACAAGCGGTACTGTGTAGTGTTGTCTTTCTGCAGGTTGGCTGCATCAGCTGGTTCGTTATCCTTGGTTGGTTTCCTATTTAGCTCACCTGGAGACTCAGTTCCTTGCCTGCTATCAATGTATTCAGTGCTCTTCAGATTCCTTGTGTCTACCTTGCTCCCAGTCTCTCCAAGACAAGCTAAGTTTTTGTTTGATCATTTTTTGATTATCAGCGTTCATTATGTTTTTTGTCCAGCTCACTAAAATGTGATTTCCTCGCTTGCTGGTTGCTCTAGGGGACTGAGTTTCTCCCCCCACACCGTTAGTTGGTGTGGGGGTTCTTGAAATCTCAGAGTGGATATTTTGTAAGGGTTTTTTACTGACCGCATAGATTCTCTTTTCTATTTTCTGCTATCTAGTATTAGTGGGCCTCATTTGCTGAATCTGCTTTCACCCCTGTGTATGTGCCTTCCTCTTACCTCACCGTTATTATCTGTTGGGGGCTTCTATATCTTTGGGGATTATTTCTCTGGAGGCAAGAGAGGTCTTTCTTTCTCTCTAGGGGTAGTTAGTTCTTCAGGCTGGCTCGAGACGTCTAGGATTTTTAGGCACGTTCACCGGCTACTTCTAGTGTGTTTGGATAGGTTCAGATTTGCGGTCAGTCCAGTTTGCCACCTCCCTAGAGCTTGTCCTATGTTTGTTACTTAGGTGGAGTAATTTGTGATCCTCAACCACTAAGGATCATAACAGACATCTTTGGTCTCATGTGCAGTGTCTTCCTGCTATAAAACTCCACCCCAGCCTTCAGTCTGTGCTAGAGGATTCTGCCTTGCATCCAGCTCCTGACCTCTGATTACTCCCTGGCTATACACCTGCTCCTGTTAACCTGTGTGGTGATCCTGCTACTCTGCTCTGAGTTCCTGCTGCATACACAAGTTTCCAGTAATCCTCCTTCATCTGCTGCTCGTGTTTACTTCCATCTGCATTTGCTGGACATGTAAGCTGTTGCTGCTTTGCAAAACCCTGAGACTATTAACAAGGCCTACCTGGTTGAGCTAAGATATGATTTGAACTGCCTAATAATCATATCTATCTGTGTCTGGACTAAGACAAGGATTTATTCGTGTCAAGTATCCTCAAGAATAACTGTGCTTTATAGACTTTCTGCTTGATTCCTCTGAAGTTTCCTATAGACTGCTAAGCTGCGTTTATTATTTGCACCAAGTGTCGTGGACTTGAGTTTCTCTTTGCACCTGTTTGAATCACCGTGTGATAATATAGACTTTACCACTTATAATACTGTGTCCTGTAGTTGTCTTGTTCCACGCAAAGAGTCCCCTGAGTTATCCCCTATAATTATTACACCCCACTTCTTTGGTGGCTTCCTCCACTTCTGCACCCTCGGTCTTCACCTGGGACTCAGCAGTGGCATCTTCAGCTCTCTCTTGGGTATCCAGGTATCTAAGCTCCTTCGTATCAGGTACTATGGAGCCTTCACCACACTCCGCTTTTTTACCCCTCTGTCACCGCAGACGTGGGTTTACAAACAGGTCAGTTCCTCATGACCTCCATTGATTCTCACTCCACCAGCGCTCTCCAGGTTTTCTTCTTCTACAGTGCCATCAACTGGCCGGTCATCCGACTCCAACCTAGCGGTTGCTAGGGGCAACATGAACACATCTATCTTCCTTGTACAGTCTGGAAGAGAATTCACATCTTGAACAAAAGCACAAGACACTATTTTTCCTTTATTTCTTTCTTCAGCGCCTTTACGTCTCTGGCGCTGGGAGGACTTGCCCTTCTTGTGGGGCACTTCTTTACGGTTCTCTCTTACTTCCTCAGAGTCACAGTCACCCCCGGAGACTGTGTCACACCCCACAGTATGGTGAACCCCCAAGTCACTCTCTATCTGGGTGTCAGCTCCACTCTGTTTAAAGAGAACCTGTCACCACTTTTTTGCTCTATCAGCTAAAAATATCATTTAATTGCATGTCAGGTATGCATTCCACATCTACATTTGATACCCCCGACACCCCATGCATCACCCATAAAAACCTTTTAATTTGTCCTGCGCTGTATGTTAATCTGTTCAGTCCGGTCCGATGGGCGTTGCCTCTGTTGCCTCACTCCACCCCTCCTCGGCTTGCTGTATGCATTCTTCCTGTCAGCCCTCTCTCCTCCAGGGAAACTGCCGAACTGGGATCACCAACTTGCCTGGCAGGCACACATCAGTCAGTCCAGATCCTCAGGCAGGCTGTAGCTCCCCCAATGCAATACCATCACAAACTGTGCACACACAGCTTCTCTGTGCGAGATTCAGGACGTCCATCCCCATCTGGGTCTGTCCAAGACACAGGCCCCCAGGTCCAAGGCCTCCCCATGTGATCTTCAAGGATCCAGTCCTACTCTCAGGACCTCCCAACACAGAGGCCTTCCAGGACCTAGGCCTCACCAGGTGCTCTTTAGGGATCTGGTCCACACTCTGGACCTCCCAACACCCAGGCCTTTCCTCTCATAGGACTTTCCAGCCCAGAACCATTCATACCCATACACAGGAACCATAGACAGGAACCATGTGACCCACACCCTGGTCACATTATATACTTGTAATCACTCTCATAGATGGATGGTGTGTGTGTGTGGCTAGATCGACCTGCCCAGCTCTCAGAACTAGCCCTGTCAGCCTCCCTCTAAAACAACACAATTACTTGTAGGACTACAAGTCCAAGAACAACCTTACTTCAGACTGACAGTGCAGAGTATCTTCCTCTGCGACACACATACCGGCCATTCACAATAATGCCGGACTTTGTCTCATCACCATAGTTATACCTGCGACTGCCATGCATTCCTATGGCCTCAATACGCCTCCATGCATATTCTGGGGAGAACATGCAGCGCCCCTTACCTGTAACAGGCATCACTGCATCACAATTTGTACATTGACACTCTATAGTATAAAGTCAGTTAGCTAGTATGATGGCTAACATTTATATATCAGTTTATCAAACAGTCAAGTTTCTTGAAATGATGGCATGGTTTTGGCAAGACTTACTGCAGATCAGGGGTGGGGAAGCTTTTTTCTGTCAAGGGCCATTTGGAATTTTATAATCATGTTTGGGTGCCGTATAAAATTATTAACTTAAACATTGGCCAACAATATTTATTCACACATTTAAATAACTTGCAGTCCCCCCACACACAGTATAGTGCAGCTCCCCCCACACACACAGTATAGTGCAGCTTCCCTCCACACACAGTATAGTGCAGCTTCCCTCCACACACAGTATAGTGCAGCTCCCCCCACACAGTATAGTGCAGCTCCCCCCACACACAGTATAGTGCAGCTCCCCCCACACAGTATAGTGCAGCTCCCCCCACACACAGTATAGTGCAGCTTCCCTCCACACATAGTATAGTGCAGCTCCCCCCACAGTATAGTGCAGTTCCCCACACACAGTATAGTGCAGCTCCCCTCACACACAGTATAGTGCAGCTCTCCCCCACACATAGTATAGTGCAGGTGCCCCCACACAGTATAGTGCAGCTCCCCACACACACAGTATAGTGCAGCTCCCCCTCACACAGTATAGTGCAGCTCCCCCCACACACAGTATAGTGAAGCTCTCCTATACACAGTATAGTGCAGCTCCCCCCACACAGTATAGTGCAGCTCCCAACACACAGTACAGTGCAGCTCTCCCCCATACACAGTATAGTGCAGCTCCCGCCACAGTATAGTGCAGTTCCTTCCACACACACACTATAGTGCTGCTCCCCCACACACAGTATAGTTCAGCTCACCCCCACACAGTATAGTGCTACTCTCCCCACACACAGTATAGGGCAGCTCCCCCAACACAGTATAGCGCAGCTCCCCCAACACACAGTATAGTGCAGCTCCCCAACACAGCATAGTGCAGCTCTCCGCAACACACAGTATAGTGCAGGCGCAGCTCCCCCAATAGACAGAATAGGGCAGCTCCCCCCACACAGTATAGTGCAGCTCCCCCCACACAGTGTAATGCAGTTCCCCCACACACAGTATAGTGCAGCTCCCCAACACAGTATAGTTCAGCTACCCAACACACAGTATAGTGCAGCTCCCCCACACAGTGTAGTGCAGTTCCCCCACACACAGTATAGTGCAGCTCCCCAACACAGTATAGTTCAGCTACCCAACACACAGTATAGTGCAGCTCCCCAACACACTGTATAGTGAAGCCCACCCAACACAGTATAGTGCAGCTCCCCGTAACACAAAGTATAAGGCAGCTCCCCTACACAGTATAGAGCAGCTCCC
This sequence comes from Ranitomeya variabilis, assembly GCF_051348905.1. Lineage (NCBI taxonomy): Eukaryota > Metazoa > Chordata > Amphibia > Anura > Dendrobatidae > Ranitomeya > Ranitomeya variabilis. The sequence continues at coordinate 219,073,108 of NC_135236.1, read as the reverse complement.
CCAACACACAGTATAGGGCAGGCACATCTCCCACACAGCATAGTGAAGCTCCCTGCCACACACACATAGTGCAGCTCCCCCAACACACAGTATAGTGCAGCTCCCCAACACACAGTACAGTGCACCTCCCCCAACACACGGTACAGTTCAGTTCCCCCCAACACACGGTACAGTGCAGCTCCCCAACACACAGTACAGTGCAGCTCCCCAACACACAGTATAGTGCAGTTCCTCCCCAACACACAGTACAGTGCAGTTCCCCACACAGTACTGACACCTCTGGAAAGGCACCAGCATAGGACGTTAGTATAGGCTTTTTATTTTAGCAGGGCCAAACATTTAGTTCAAGAAGGGGTTGTCCTAATAGTGGAAAAGCTGTACTGTAGACTTATGAGTCCAAATTTGAGATTTGTTGTACCAACTGCCATGTCTTTGTGAGATGCTGAAATGTGTGGTGCTAACTGTGAAACATTGAGGGGGAGGTGTGATGGTGATCTGCTGGTGACACTGTCGGTAATTTATTTCAAATTCAAGGCATCCCTACCACAGCATTCTGAAAAGGTAAGTTATCTCTTCTGATTTGCCCTTAGTGGGACCATTATTTTTGTTGTAAAGGGGGTGCTTTTAGGGTTGTAAGGTTTAGCTCATATTCTACTTGGTTTCACATGTACATTAACTTCTTGTTTTCATGCTTCCCTTCCTGGTTTTTCTGCCTTCAGTCTAAATCTACAAAGTATACATTCCAATAAGAACAAAAAAAGTTGCACAAACAGACATTATCTATGAACTGTTCCAATTTTTATGGGCACAACTGTATATCCCCCTATCCCATAATGATAGCTCTGCTTCACCTCACTTGTCTTATCCATTGCATTATCTTTCTGCTGTGTTGTGTATAAATATGTGATTCTTCAGAATTTCTTTTAGTCTATGCCTGATGAAGAGACCTGAGTAGTCTAGAAAGCTTGCAATTTGTTATCATCTTTTCAGTTAGCCATTAAAAGGTATTAACCACTGAGGACTCTCAATTCTAAATATTTTTCTATCTACTGGCTAACACGGTACCAAGATATATATCTTTCTTGTATGAACAGACATTTGCTTTTTTCTTTTTTATGACAGAAGTTATGTGGTTTTCGTCCAGTTAGTAGAAGGGAATATTTGCATCTTTATTACCAGGGTGCAGGACTTTGGAAAGGAAGCGTAAGTAGTGGAGCGTCGGGTGGTTTCGTCAAACTCAATTTGACAGGTGGACACGCCCCTATCAAAGTGTATCAAAGTGTGTAACCCCTCCCCTCCCCTGTCTTCTAACAGCAGCTGTGTGGCAGCTCCCCCTCCCTTTTTATATAGTGCACGTGTGGGTATACAGGTCTTGGATTTGTGCGTTCTGGTAACAATAATCGTCACAATTCTTATTCAGGAATGTCACAAATTCACGTGGGAAGATAATATTTTCAGGGCTGAGGCCGTAACTATCAAAAAATACACCCGTCTTATCATCACAGAGTACGATTAATACCCAGTGTCGTCCGGGTTGATTCGCCGGGTCTGTATTCACGATATATGCCGCGGGTCTCTGAGTCACTCTTTCTTCCGGGAGCAAATCACACGGAAACACACCGACGAATATGCAGGCTGTATAATTATCGGACTTCAGTATCGTTGTAAGCTGCAGACTGTCCATCGCTACTTAATTAAAATCATACAAGATCTCTCTCCTATTATTAATTTCCAGAATGGTGTGATTGACTGCAAAAACAATCATATTTATCGTGTGGGGTGTCGCTAGCGCAAAGCGGACTTCAGCACGTAGGTTACCTGTTTTAATGAGCGAGAAATGTCCTCCAGGCTCTTGATCAGGCGATAAATCAAAAGCAAATAGAGTGAATCCATCCATAAATTCTTCACGATCTATCGCCATGGCACAATCAGCCTTTTGCTTGCCGGATATATGAGCAAGCGCCATATACTCTCTGATGGCTAAACCATCATTAAAATTAGGATTATAAGGCCTCGCGGGTATCTGCTGGCCGTCCAGATATAAAGCGGCGTGATTGATGTGGTAGTGGTGGAAGTGCAACGGATTTTTTGCGTAAACGCCACTGAACGACTCATTATCCACAAAACCTAATGTAACAGTCTTTGGTATCTGACCTAGGAAGAGGTTCTCGTGGTTCGTTATCCGTGCCCCCGCGGCAATGCTGTACACTTTCAGACATGTTCGGTCAATAGCGTACTTTGCTGTTGCGGATAGGAGGGCCTGGCTGTGGCCGATTCGGACAGCCGGAGACACCTGCACTCTTTTCACGTAGAGAGCCGCTTGCGAGATTTGCACCTTCAACGGCTCGGCTTCTGCGGACATGAGGCAGAAAGCATCCTTATTTCTTGTTAGCTTAACCTTAAGGTCAAGTCCGTTCAATATTAACTTTGGTTGATTAAATATATCCCCAAAGATGGGGCCCAAGAGGTCGATGGGCCTCGAGCGAGAAGCTGCATTGGCTCTTTTGATAAATCCCGCATTTGCGCCATCCAAGCGCCGGTCATTATGATGACCCGCAGTGTCTTTATAGAACAAACCGGCTGTAAATTGCGATGCCAGCGTCTGCGAGCTGTAATTTAAAAGGGTCTCTATGTACGCTCTATAGCTGTAGAGATTGTCCGATTGCGAGATAAGCCGGTCTCCCAGAGTAATGTCGACCTGGTTAAAAAGGGTGGTTAGAGGATAGTTTATGAGGGCAACACGGGCATCATCGGCGATAGCCGTATTATCTTGCTTCACGATGCGGCAGCTTACGTACAACAGAGTATTGTTCAGATCATAATAATAATCGCCGCTCCCGGATATGAAAAACTCCAACGGTCCATTGTCTGACAGAGCAGCAACCGGCTGTACTTCTACAAATAGAGATTTCTCTATACTTGTTTGTGTCGGGGGTATGTCAAAAATATCCAGTTCAGATTTTGCGCACTCTACAGAAGCGTCATGCAGGAAAGCCATGATAACCGATTAGAAGATGTCGTCCGCAGAGCGTCTTACCCGTTTCTGGCGGCGACGTCTCTTGGCGGTAGTTTTATTCATGAGCATCGGCGGTAAAGGCGGGCAAGCGCGCCTCTTTCTTTTTTGCGCTTTTTTAGCGACATAAACTAATCCAGAACCGTCTTGCTGCGGTTGTGTATTTATCCGTTTCATAAGGGCCGTTGAGGCGGTCGTGACGGCATCCGTCGCAATGTTCCGGACAGCCGTCTTTATGTGTGGTTTTACTAATTCTAGGCTATTTCTGAAAAGCGGCACGGCGCGGCGAAATAAACCTTTAAATATCCCGGCCAGGCCGGAGCCATACATGTACTCACTCCCGCGGAATCCCTCTAGTCCGTGCCCCGACTGGGCAGTATAGTAGCGGGCATAAACAGCGGGGTCTCCATACACCCTTTGAGACACCATTTTATCGTGTCAATACTGACGCGGTCTGAAATGTAATCGCACTATACACTTCCCGTATCTGAATTTAACAGGCGTAGCCTGGTCCGACATGACTGTAATGTTTATGGAGTCAAAGTGCTGTTTGCACAGCGGTATGTAATCGGGGCGCGTGTAGCGCACAGTGACAATATCATTATCATCGCCGCTAACTTCTACGGTTCGTAACAGCTGAACGTAACTGTCGCCTACAAGCTGGTGCTGAATTATATCGGTGTATACAAAAAGCGAATAAAAACCAGCCTTTGAATCGGGGTAAAAGCGGCGATTCCACGGCATTAAAGCAACGGGGGAGTCATCGACGGTCTGTAGGCCGAAGATAAATTTTAGCTTAGTACCCAGAGCAAACTGTATAGGGGCCGGGTCGGGCAGGATCACCTCTCGGCGTAGGTCATCATACCGTATTCTGTAGGCCGGCGTGGATAAATTCAGCGCTTCTATTCGGGTATTGACCGTGGCAACCAGCTTATGAATGTTCGAGTAAAATCCTGATTTTATGTGATAATGTTCTAACGGTTCGCCGTGTTTCGCGGCGTAGAAGTTCCCTTCAAAAGCCTCAAACGTGTTCCACGTATGGGGGTACTGTATTTCCGTTAACGCCACTTCATAAGCGTCTGAAAGATGAACGGCCCTCGCTAACTTGGTATTGTAATTCGATATGGTGTTATCGGGGTAGATATTAATTGAAGAATTACTGGGAAGAGTCACGAAAAAGGACCGCGCTTCCATAGCTATATATCTGTCAACTCCGAAGCCGGGATCCAACTATTGAATTTTTCGGGGTACCCCAGCCATTTGACGAGGCAGTGACTTACACCCCCGACACGTTTTTTTCTCAAAATCTTTTCCACTCTGTAGATGCGATTCTCATCCATAGGTATTTTTTGCAGCTCCTCCTTATAAAATGACCCCTCTACAGGGTCGCCGGCTAAATCCGCAATTTTATAAAGAGGTTTGTGAAATTTATTGGAGACCCCGGTAATTAAAAAAATCTCTTCGCTGTACGTTTTCTCATACCCCTTACAGAACGTATCTTTATAGCGGGAAATTCTCACGTGATCAGCGACCTTTAAAGTCGGTTTAATCGGTTTATTAGCAATAGTAGAACTGTAAATATTGCGCCAGATTTGCATAGCGTTTTTCTCTGTCACTTCAGCGGGACTACATCGTATGGTAGAATGATACGTATGATTGTAGCTATGCACCAAATCCGGTAAAATATCAATATACCTAAAGGTATTATGCTTCGTGAGATAGCGCCACATACGGGTTTTTAATGTGCGATTAAAGCGCTCTACCATAGCTGCTTTCACAGCGTTGTTGGTAAAAAAGTGGTGGATATTATGTAAATTACACAGCTGCTTGACTGACGAATTTATAAATTCTTTGCCGCGATCCGTCTGCAATTTCTTCGGTATGCGCTTATCATTTTGAAATATTAATTCGAACGATCTAGCCACACTGGAGCCCGTTTTGCACGACAAAGCAACACACCACGCGTATCTCGATAGAGTATCAATCACCGTCAGGATGTATTTGACATTATCATTTTCCCTTGAATAGTCGATTAAACTTACGAGATCCGCCTGCCATTGTGCGTCAATATTTGAGACATAAATTTTATTTGTCAAAAAATGCTTTCTGATGGGTTTGTGCAGGGTATAAGCGTCTTGTCTATCCAGCCACTCAGACACGTCAGATTTCTTTATTCCGCGGTCTCTCGTCGCTCTAAATAATTTGTCTATTCCATAGAATGACCCGGAATTGCCTGCTGTGAAATACTGCTTTTCTAATATGCGATCCCGGGTGTTAGAATCCATGACTGAATAAATGCATGTGTCTAATCAACAGACGCTTGCCTCTTCAGCTGTATAAAATTTCGTATCAAACGGTGTATTTATCCCAAATATCCCCGTCCAAGATGACTTGCTTAGTTTTTACTCAACAGGTGCGAGTCACTAGTGTAATCCGATACTGACTGCTTGAAAACAGTGAAGAGTCGCCCACAGCCTTTGTTTGTTTTTTCTTTAAATACTGGGGCAGAGTGCTACACCTTCCACACAGAAGCCGGCTCTTCTACGACTCTGAATAGCTGATATTTTAAAAGGTAAGTGTCAACTGATTTATTTGCGCTCCGGCATTATAATCCATGTACAGTATGTAATTGTTATATAGGTCCATAGAAAGTAAGGCCGCAAGGACAGGGTCCACTCTGTACCAGCCTGTCACTGTAAACTTGATTACTGTAAACGATATTTATAACCACACGTATGCAGCACATTTCTCATGTACACCACCATGGAATTAATGGTGGTATATAAATAATAATAATAGTTAAAAACTGGATCTTTCTAATTCATATATAGTATTATTTATACTACTGATTGGTTAGTTTTAGTTATACCCTTCAATCAGATATAAGCCTGACATGGGGGCTTCTAAAGAGGCGTTGGGGCTCCTATTTCTTCCAGCACCCCAGTCTTTTAAAGATATGTAATTTTTAAAATAATATGTCAATAAAGATATTTTTACTTTTATTTACTAGTGTGTCACCACATACCATGTATTTTTGTCAGCACTAATTCATATATAGTATATATATATATATATATATATATATATATATATATATATATAATTGTTATATAGTTAAAATCTGTATTTAGCGCCGGTATAAAGACTTGTGACAGGGGCGTAACTGGGGTGTGTTTCTGGGCGTTAACACTCGGTTTGCTTTCTGACCCGCAGAATAAATACAGCTATCTGTGCCTGTACATTCACCAGAAGTCAGTCGCAGTCTAATCTCTGACCTATTCGGAAATGTAAGTATATAAGACAGTTGTCTTATTATTCGCAAATGCTTAATTATGTTTTAGAGACGCATAGTTAAATATATTTATTATTATGACATGTTTTGTGTAATACAGTAGTTAATAGCTGTTAATTCAGTCTAACTAGCGTATTCAGCGTGTAGTTATTACCTATCTTGTTTAGTATAAATAATATTTGCGTTGTGAAATTAATATAGACAGTGCAAAAATTTACACGGGTAATTTATGTTTAGATGGAATCCCAAAATTTTTCAACTCTTTCCGGGTCACTTGAGGATGCGATAGGTATGTTTCAAGCTTTATATAAATGCATCTGTTAGTGTACCATTCTATGTAAGCGTTGTTATGTATATTATATTTATATTCTTTCTTGATTAAGATGAATTTGTCAGGAGCATTCCGGATGCTGTTTTTAACACAAGCAGTGTACCTACTCTGGACAGCGTACCTACTCTGGAGTGCGATACAGCCGGAGCTGAGTTTAATATCGCCGATGTGGCTGATGCATGGGAGTTTAATATCGCTGATGAGGCTGCTGCATGGGATTCTGCCCAGGACATCATAGGTGGGTTGTGTGTATATATCTTTTAAGTATTTAGACGTGTAATCATATATTAATTCTTCACAGGTGGCGACATGAATCTCTTTTAAGTATTTAGACGTGTAAATATATATTCATTCTTTACAGGTGGCGACATGAATCTCTTTTAAGTATTTAGTCGTGTAAATATATATTCATTCTCTACAGATGTCGACCTGATTCCAGAACCAGATACCTCGGAACACAATCAGATGCTCGTTGAAGACCTGTCGTACCAGGCCCCTACACCGAGAAACAGTCCTGTTTCTAGAGCCCCTAAAAAACCGAGAGGGCCTGCGAGCAAGAAAGGAAAAGGTAGCGATCGTATGAAAACGTTTTTTTTTTTTGTTTGTTTGTTTTTTTTTTTGCACAACCGCTCTGAGAAAAGCCCCCTCGTCACTACTAAGGCCTATATCTTTATTTATAGCTTGTAAACTGAAGCCTAGAAGGGTTTTCACAAAAGAGAATATACACCTGCTAGCGGAGAACCCCACAGAAGCTCCAGAAGCCGCCACGGGAGTCATCCGCCCCATATCACTAGACCGTAAGTGTATGTTTTGATATACGTGCACACTCTCTGTACAGTTAATGATGCACATGTTTCTCCAATGAGATCCTGACCACACACACATATCTGGCACATATCTGACACATATCTGACACATATCTGACGCATATCTGACACATGTATAATCTTTCCTGCAGCTAAAAGCAAAGTCCTGAGAAAAATACCTCCAACACCTCTACAGCCGCTACAGCTCTCCGAGAATGGTGCAGCACCAGTGTGGCCGGTAATACAGCCGTCTAATGGACCTGTTAGAACAGCCCCGGTATCGTCGACCTGTGTGGTGCATGGACTGAGAAACCCTGTGTCTGCGGGCCATCGTGAAATACCACATTCAAGTGCTGGGCAGCCAGCGCACAGCAGCGTGAATGACCCCACGCTACTATATCCAGAAGTGGTAGAGGTACCCCGAAAACATAACCGAAAAACAAAACATATTACAGATCCAGTAAACACAACAAGCGCCGTGGGTACAACAGCAACGATGCCTCGTGAAGAACTTGATCGTGAGATTGATCAGCTCGCTGAGGGTAAGCGATCAGTCGTGGAACCGATCACTATACGTGTGTCACACACTATGCAGCCGTCAGCGGCATATCTAACTGTACCTGCTAGCTCCTCGGGCGCTGGCCCCACAGGCGCCTCTAATTTGGGTAGTACATCTCATGATTGTGTATCTAACTCTGTTAATGCTAAGAAACGGTTAAGGTGCACATTACCAGCGAGTGTTAAGTTGTGTAAAAAGCAGAGGATTCAAGCGCCATCTACAAATCTGCCGCATGAATCCAGCTGTTGGGGGCTCGCTGAAATGTCTGTGTTTCAGGAACTGTTCACGCGCTACTTACGCTACAAACTCTGGGGCCCCAACATAATGTTTTTTTGTGATACTTTTGAAAAATTATTATCAACACAAACCCCAACACAAGCTAATAAGGTCGAACTATATGCACTCCGGAATCTGCAGCTGGCTGGCGAGACACCAGCTGCCGCTACCCCATTATGACTGAATATGGTCGGGCACGGTATGCATAAACCGCCTAAATCGACAACACCCAGCTATAATAGGGCTAGAGTTATAAAGAGGGCTCTAAAATTGTTGGTCAGCGCCAGACGCTCGCTATGCGCTAGGAGGCGTCGTGGCGGCATGTGTCCTGCAATACCTCTACAGACGTCACAGTTGCAACCACACGCGTCAGACCCGCATTCACATAGCCGTGGCCACTCTGCAGCTGCCATGCACGCATCTACACAAAATTCACAAGCCTCAGACGTTGACACAGCCGGTGGTGGTGATGTGTTGTACAACGATCATACAGTATTTTTACAACGCATCTATCACCATCATAGACCTCTCCGCAATTTCAACGGACATATACATACAAATCATTTTAGATTTGTAAATTTGGAGCGTGTACGATCATTTGTAGAGGGTGTGAATATTGTTCATGACGGCATTCAGTCATTACTGGATAGAATCATCAGGGACATTGAACCTGACGACTTTGTACAGTTAAGGCTTGAAGGTGGCGATACTCTAGATCCTATTTTCGCTACAAAACAGACCAGGGAAGATTTTAATGCCGAATCTTTTTTAAATGCCGTTGCTCGTACACTTCAAAGTAACGCTGAATGCATAGCAACCAATTCGCTAAAGCTAGTCGTCACCATCATTAAAAACCGCCGTGGTGGTGTAAAACAAAAAAGGCGCTTGAAATCTATAGCGAGCAGTCAGATCATTAAACAAAAGAGGCAGTGGCTGTATGATTTTAACAATTACACGACAAACCTGTGTTTGGCTGCTAGTGTGTGCGCCCTGATGGCCGACACGGATCTCGCTGATGCCGATTTACTGAGCCGCTCTAAAAACATACACACAGCACTGGGCATCCCTGATGGTCAGTTAGTGAGCTTTAGCGACATCCCTGCATTTGAAAAATATTTGGGGGTCACCATTAAAGTACTGTACTATAGTCAGGGTGACTGGCGCTACTTTCAGAGCGGCAATACAGCTAATGGTAAAACCGTATTCATATTGTTCCATGATCAACATTACTACGGTATCAAAAATATGAAGGGCTTTATCGGTGCTGATTACTTTTGCGAACGGTGCAATTCTGTGTTTCACCACAAGGGCAGTCACTCCTGTCAGTATTTTTGTAAGTCGTGTCAGAGAGCTGATTGTGTAGAAGCCACTGGCGAGCAACAGCCCCGGTGCCCTATTTGCAGGGCTTATTGCCGATCGAGCGAGTGCTTAGATTATCACACACAATTGGGTGTAGCCGACTTAACATTCTGCAGGCTTAAAACATTTTGTGATAAATGCAACCGTTTTGTTTTCAGAAATAGCGAGACTGAGCATAAATGTAAAGGTTTGCGCTGCCCTGTATGTCGCGGCCGTATAAATAAATTCGATGCTCATCTTTGTTACATGCGGCGGTATGTAGCGCAGGATGAGACGGATTGTTATATCTTTTATGATTTTGAATGTATGCAGGAGACAGGTACGCACATTCCAAATTACATTTATGCTACAACGCTGTATGGTCACCCCTCCTGGGAGTTTGAGGGTGATACCTGTACACATGACTTTGTACAGTTCTTTACAAGCGGTAAATTTTCAGATCACACATTTATTGCCCACAATGGTGGTAGATACGACTCATACTTTATTGTTAAGGAACTGATTTCTGAAAAACTACAGGTAAAGTTGATAACCCAAGGCGGCCGCCTCTTGTGTGTGACGCTACCCGATCTGTCTATAAGGTTCATAGACTCTCTAAATTTTATCCCCATGAAACTCAGTAAATTACCACAGGCCATGGGTTTTTCAGGAGGCAAAGGACATTTTCCACACTTTTTTAATACCCGAGAAAACCAACACTATGTAGGCCCCATACCCGATGTAAAATATTATGGGACAGAGTACATGTCACCTGGTGAGAAGGTAGAGTTCCTGGAGTGGTATGTGACACAGGTGAATACAACTTTTGACTTCAAGGCTGAGCTAAAATCTTATTGCAAACAAGATGTTGAAATTCTGAGACACGCCTGCGAGATCTATAGAGAGCGTATTATGCAGATGACACAGAAAAATGACAAAAAATACTGTAAGCGTCAAAGGCAAATGATTGTAGTGAGCAGATGTGTTGATCCTTTTCAGCTCATCACCCTGGCCTCAGTGTGTATGGCAATGTACAGATTTAAATTTCTTCCAAAAAAGACCATCGGCATTTTGCCTGGTGATAATTATCACAAGGCAAAAAAGCGCTACTCGTCACCGGCTATACAATGGCTCATGTATGTAGCCCACTCCGAGAACATCGACATCCGCCACGCATTGAGAGGCGGTGAAAAACGAGTCGGGAAATATTTTCTAGATGGTTATGCCTATGTTAGCGGCCAACACATAGCATTTGAATTTCAGGGGTGTTTTTATCACGGTTGTCCCGTGTGCTATAATGAAAATGACAGGAATAAGGTCACAAACACATCCTACGGCCAGTTATATTACACCTTTTTAGCTAAAAAGCGCTACTTACAGGTCTGCGGCTACACAATAAGAGTGATGTGGGAGCATGAGTGGAATGAAATGGTTGAAAATGATTCTAACCTTCAATCATTTCTCAAACAGATGGAATTCCCCGTTCCTTTAGACCCCCGTGATGCGCTTTATGGCGGGCGAACTAACGCCATTAAGCTCTATCACCGTCTGGAAGAAGGGGAGACTTTACATTACTACGATTTCACCAGTCTATACCCCTTTGTAAACAAAACTAAAACATACCCTGTAGGGCATCCAGACATCATCTATGACAATTTTGGATTCATTAAAAAATACTTTGGCATTGCTAAAGTCAAGGTCTACTGTTATGGTTACCCCAATGACCATGGGAAAAAAATACAAAACGGACTAGCTCTCGGATGATGGAAACTAAGGTCGACCGTGACCTGAACCTGACCCAACACTTACAGTAGCCGGGGGATGTACCTACGATGCCCTAGACACCACGCGCCAGCCGGAGATCTAACTACCCCTATAAGAGGAACATACAGGCCTGCCTTACCTCCAGTGAGGAACCCCAAAAGATGATAGTAGGCCCCCACAGATATTGACGGTGAGTTCAGAGGAAATGACATACGTAGGATGAACAGCAGATTTAGCACAGTGAGGTCCGCTTACTAGATAGCAGAAGGACAGGAAAGAGTTACTTCACGGTCGACCTAAAAATCACTATTCAAAAACACCATCCAGAAATTACTTTAAACTCCAGTGACAACTCATGCCACTGGAGTAGTAATTTTCTGTCCACAAGAGCTTCCAGCACTGAAGAGTCACATTGCAGATAGCTGGACAAAAATAGCAAAACAAGAAACAAAATTCAACTTAGCTGAACTGGAACTTGAGGCAGATGAATGCAACAGAATGCTACCAGCACATTGTTGACCGGCATGTGACTAACAGCCAAGCAGCCTTAAATAGGAAACTCCCCAAGAGGGTGGCGACAGGTAATCAGAGATGGAGGAAGGCACATAAGAGACACTACCATAACAGACCACCGGGGGAGCCCACAAACCGAATTCACAACAGTACCCCCCCCTTAAGGAGGGGGCACCGAACCCTCACCAGAACCACCAGGGCGACCTGGATGAGCACTATGAAATGCACGAACCAAATCGGGAGCATGAACATCGGATGCTGTCACCCAAGAATTATCCTCCTGGCCATAACCTTTCCACTTAACCAGATACTGAAGTTTCCGTCTGGAAACACGGGAGTCCAAGATCTTTTCCACCACATACTCCAATTCACCCTCAACCAACACAGGAGCAGGTGGATCAGCAGAAGGAACAACCGGTACCTCATACCTCCGCAATAATGACCGATGGAAAACATTATGGATATTAAAAGATGCTGGGAGGTCCAAACGAAAGGACACAGGATTAAGAACCTCCAGAATCCTATAAGGGCCGATAAACCGAGGCTTAAACTTAGGAGACGAGACCTTCATAGGAACAAATCGAGAAGACAGCCACACCAGGTCCCCAACACAAAGACGAGGACCAATACGCCGATGACGATTAGTGAACTGTTGAGTCTTCTCCTGGGACAACTTCAGATTGTCCACAACCTGTCCCCAAATCTGATGCATCCTATCAACCTCAGCATCCACTCCAGGACAATCCGAAGACTCCAATTGACCGGACGAAAACCGAGGGTGAAACCCTGAATTACAAAAAAATGGAGAAACCAAAGTGGCAGAACTAGCCCGATTGTTAAGGGCAAACTCTGCCAATGGCAAAAAGTCAAGCCAATCATCCTGATCAGCGGACACAAAACACCTCAAGTAAGTCTCCAAGGTCTGATTAGTACGCTCAGTCTGGCCATTAGTCTGAGGATGGAATGCAGACGAAAAAGACAAATCGATACCCATCCTGGCACAGAACGTCCGCCAAAATCTAGACACAAACTGAGTACCCCTGTCAGACACTATATTCTCAGGAATACCATGCAAACGCACCACATTCTGAAAAAATAGAGGAACCAACTCAGAGGAGGAGGGCAATTTGGGTAAAGGTACCAAATGAACCATCTTGGAAAAACGGTCACAAATCACCCAGATGACAGACATCCTACGAGAAACCGGAAGGTCAGAAATAAAGTCCATAGAGATGTGCGTCCAAGGCCTCTTAGGAATAGGCAAGGGCAACAACAACCCACTGGCCCTAGAACAGCAGGGCTTGGCCCGAGCACAAACATCACAAGACTGCACAAACATGCGCACATCTCGAGACAAAGAAGGCCACCAGAAGGACCTAGACACCAAATCCCTGGTGCCAAAAATTCCAGGATGACCTGTCAACGCGGAAGAATGAACCTCCGAGATAACTCTACTGGTCCAATCATCAGGGACAAACAGTCTACCAGGCGGACAGCGATCAGGCCTATCCACCTGAAACTCCTGCAAAGAACGCCGCAGGTCTGGGGAGACAGCTGACAATATCACCCCATCCTTCAGGATGCCGGTAGGTTCGGAATCACCAGGCGAGTCAGGCTCAAAACTCCTAGAGAGGGCATCCGCCTTCACATTCTTGGACCCAGGCAGATATGACACCACAAAGTTAAATCGGGAGAAAAACAACGACCAGCGCGCCTGTCTAGGATTCAGACGCCTGGCCGACTCAAGATAAATTAGATTCTTGTGGTCAGTGAGGACCACCACCTGGTGTCTAGCACCCTCAAGCCAATGACGCCACTCCTCAAACGCCCACTTCATGGCCAGAAGTTCCCGATTTCCCACATCATAATTTCGCTCAGCGGGCGAAAATTTTCGGGAGAAAAACGCACCTGGTCTCATTACTGAGCAGTCAGGATCTTTCTGCGACAAAACTGCACCTGCTCCGATCTCCGAAGCATCCACCTCAACCTGGAACGGAAGTAACACATCAGGTTGGCGCAACACAGGAGCGGAAGAAAAGCGGCGCTTAAGCTCTTGAAAGGCCTCCACAGCCGCAGAGGACCAATTAGCAACATCAGCACCCTTTTTGGTCAAATCAGTCAAAGGTTTAGCAATGGCAGAAAAACCCGCTATAAATCGGCGATAGAAATTAGCAAAACCCAAGAACTTTTGCAGACTCTTCAAAGAAGTAGGTTGCATCCAATCACAAATAGCCTGGACCTTGACAGGGTCCATCTCCATAGATGAAGGGGAAAAAATATATCCCAAAAAGGAAATTCTCTGAACTCCAAAACTACACTTTGAGCCCTTTACAAAAAGAGAATTAGCTCGCAAAACCTGAAAAACTCTCCTGACCTGTTGAACGTGAGATTCCCAGTCCTCCGAAAAAACAAGAATATCATCCAAATACACAATCATAAACTTATCCAGATATTCACGGAAAATATCGTGCATAAAGGACTGAAAAACGGAAGGGGCATTTGCGAGACCGAAAGGCATTACCAAATACTCAAAATGGCCTTCAGGCGTATTAAATGCGGTCTTCCACTCATCCCCCTGCTTAATCCGCACCAAATTATACGCACCACGTAGATCGATCTTAGTGAACCACTTAGCCCCCTTTATACGAGCAAACAGATCAGTCAGTAAAGGTAACGGGTACTGGTATTTAACTGTAATCTTATTCAAAAGTCGATAGTCGATACAAGGTCTCAATGAACCATCCTTTTTACCTACAAAGAAAAATCCTGCCCCTAGTGGAGACAACGAGGGGCGAATATGACCCTTTTCCAAGGATTCTCTGATATACTCCCGCATAGCAGTATGTTCAGGTACAGACAAATTAAACAAGCGACCCTTAGGAAACTTACTACCGGGGATCAATTCAATAGCGCAGTCACACTCTCTGTGGGGAGGGAGAGAATCAACTTTAGGCTCTTGAAAGACATCATAAAAATCTGACAGAAATGCTGGGATCTCAGAGGGAGTAGATGAAGAAATAGGAACCAAAGGTGCATCCCCATGAATACCCCGACATCCCCAGCTCAACACAGACATAGATTTCCAGTCCAAGACGGGATTATGAATCTGTAACCATGGTAATCCAAGCACTAAGACATCATGTAGGTTATATAATACAAGGAAACGAATAATCTCCTGATGGTCTGGGGTAAGACGCATAGTCACTTGTGTCCAATATTGTGGTTTATTGCTAGCCAAAGGTGTAGAATCAATACCCTTCAGGGGAATAGAAACTTCCAACGGCTCCAAATCAAACCCACAACGCTTGGCAAAGGACCAATCCATGAGACTCAGAGCGGCGCCAGAATCCACATAAGCATTCACAGTCACAGATGATAAGGTACAAATCAATGTCACGGACAAAAGAAATTTTGACTGCAAGGTACCTGTAGAAAAAGATTTATCAACCTTTTTATCAACCTTATTTATACGTTTAGAGCATGCTGATATAACATGAGCTGGATCTCCACAGTAGAAGCACAATCCATTTTTGCGCCTGTAATTTTGACGTTCGCCTCTAGACAAAACACGATCGCATTGCATATGCTCCAATGCCTTTTCAGAGGTCACCGCCAAATGGTGCACAGGTCTTTGCTCAGAAGACACCGCCATATGGTGCACAGGTTTTTGCTCAGAAGATACCGCCATATGGTGCACAGATTTTTCCTCAGAAGACCCCGCCATATGGTGCACAGATTTGCGCTCCCGCAAACGCCGATCAATCTGGATAGCCAATTTCATGGCATCATTCAGACCTGTAGGCACAGGGAACCCCACCATGACATCCTTCACGGCATCAGAGAGACCTTCTCTGAAATTAGCTGCTAAAGCGCACTCATTCCATTTAGTAAGCACCGACCATTTACGGAATTTCTGGCAGTATATCTCAGCTTCATCTTGCCCTTGGGAAAGAGCTATCAAGGCTTTCTCAGCCAAAATCTCCAAATTAGGTTCTTCATAAAGCAACCCCAAAGCCTGAAAAAACGCATCTACATTTAACAACGCAGGATCCCCTGGCGATAATGCAAATGCCCAACTTTGTGGGTCGCCGCGCAGTCGAGAGATAACAATTTTAACTTGTTGAGTCTGATCACCAGCAGAGTGAGATCTCAGAGACAAAAACAATTTGCAATTTTCTCTGAAACTCAAAAACCGGGATCTGTCTCCGGTAAAGTATTCAGGCAGAGGAATCTTAGGTTCAGACATTGGAGCACGTATAACAAAATCTTGTAGGTTCTGTACTTTTGTCGCAAGGTTATTCAAACCCGCAACTAAACTCTGTGGATCCATGTTTCAAATGGGTGTAACCCAAGCATTCAGAGGTTAAGAGGAGAGGAGAAAAAAAAAAGGCTGAAGACTGCAGTTTAAGCAAGGAATACAAATGATCAAACTAAGGTGCACTTTCAAACACAGAAAAAAAAACAAAAACCTTTTCTCCTACTTCCTGCTTTAGTGCATATTTTAACACATAGATTTTTTACAGGCCGGTCAAACTGTTATGGTTACCCCAATGACCATGGGAAAAAAATACAAAACGGACTAGCTCTCGGATGATGGAAACTAAGGTCGACCGTGACCTGAACCTGACCCAACACTTACAGTAGCCGGGGGATGTACCTACGATGCCCTAGACACCACGCGCCAGCCGGAGATCTAACTACCCCTATAAGAGGAACATACAGGCCTGCCTTACCTCCAGTGAGGAACCCCAAAAGATGATAGTAGGCCCCCACAGATATTGACGGTGAGTTCAGAGGAAATGACATACGTAGGATGAACAGCAGATTTAGCACAGTGAGGTCCGCTTACTAGATAGCAGAAGGACAGGAAAGAGTTACTTCACGGTCGACCTAAAAATCACTATTCAAAAACACCATCCAGAAATTACTTTAAACTCCAGTGACAACTCATGCCACTGGAGTAGTAATTTTCTGTCCACAAGAGCTTCCAGCACTGAAGAGTCACATTGCAGATAGCTGGACAAAAATAGCAAAACAAGAAACAAAATTCAACTTAGCTGAACTGGAACTTGAGGCAGATGAATGCAACAGAATGCTACTAGCACATTGCTGGCCGGCATATGACTAACAGCCAAGCAGCCTTAAATAGGAAACTCCCCAAGAGGGTGGCGACAGGTAATCAGAGATGGAGGAAGGCACATAAGAGACACTACCATAACAGACCACCGGGGGAGCCCACAAACCGAATTCACAACAGTCTACCCACCGAGAGATTTATTTTTTCCAGTTCTACCGGTAAAACTCAACAAAAAATTAATGTTTCCCCTATGCTACACATGCGCTGTAAATTCCCAGGCAGATATTTGTGCGCATAGTGATGAAGAGCGTGCATTGTCAGGCACCTGGTGCACTATAGAGCTCGAGATGGCAATAGAAAAAGGGTATCGGATCGCCCACATCTATGAAATATGGCATTTTCCTAAAACCACTGACGATCTGTTTGCACCCTACATTAAATTACATCTGAGGGAGAAGCAGGAAGCCTCTGGTTACCCTAGCTGGTGCACTGATGAGGTCGAGAAAAGGCAGTACATTGACTCCTTTCTTGAAAAAGAAGGTGTGCAATTACGGCCTGAAAATATAGCGGTCAACCCTGCTAAGAGACAGATCTCCAAGCTTTTCTTAAATTCTTTATGGGGGAAGTTTGCTCAGAGATCTAATCTATCATGTACCAGCATTGTTAGGGATCCAGATGAGCTTTTTAAGTATTTGTTCCTGCCTTACTATGACATTTCGATGTTACATTTCCTTGATGATGACAACGCAACCATTAACTGGAAATACGCAAAAGGTCACCACACCGTCAACAAAAACACAAACATTTTTATAGCGTGTTTTACAACAGCGTATGCCCGGCTAGAGCTCTATTCGCTGCTGGACCGGCTGCAGGAGAGGTGCCTTTATCACGACACAGATTCAGTTATTTTTGTACAGAGAGACGGTGAGTGGCAGCCGCCTTTAGGCGATTACCTGGGGGAGCTGACCAGTGAAATACCCGATGGTACACACATCACAGAATTTGTATCCGCGGGTCCCAAAACTTACGGGTACAAACTCAACACGGGTAAAACTGTCTTAAAAGTTAAGGGTATAACACTAAATGTTGGTAACTCTCAATCTATTAATTTCAACAGTCTAAAAGATCTAGTTCTGGACTACCCGGGCAATTCTGACACAGATACGCAGAAACGTATTGTCGTACAACAGCCGACCATTATAAGAAATAAAAAGTGCTGGAAGATTGAAACGAGGCCGTTACGCAAAACACAAAAGTGCGTTTATACAAAGCGGCGACTAATTGACGGTTTCACAACCCTGCCTTTTGGGTATTAGCAGAGTATTGTGCTGATGGATACACGCTTGCAACACCCATTCTCATGCATTCTAGCAGGACCGTCTAATTCTGGAAAGAGCTATTTTGTAAAACAACTGCTGTATAATATTGAAACTAATTTTTCTCAGAAACCTGATAATATTGTTTGGTTTTATTCGTGTTGGCAAAAACTATATGATGAAATCTCTCTCTCTTTTCCCCACGCCAGATTTGTGGAGGGTCTGCCGAATACATTCGTAGATGATGAATTATTCCCACCGGAGAAGGTGAATTTGGCTATTGTTGATGACCTCATGGAGAGTGCTAGTGAAAATTGTGAGATAGAAAAAGCCTTTACCAAGTATGTGCACCACAGAAATCTCAGCATTTTCTACCTGGTTCAAAACATATTTTGCCAGGGCAAGAAAAGCCGTACGATAAATTTAAACACAAAATACATGGTGCTTTTTAATAACCCCCGAGATAAATTACAAATTTTAACTCTAGCTCGCCAGATGTATCCCGGAAAAACACGTTTTTTCCTAGAAGCTTTTGAGGATGCCACGCGGGAACCTTATGGGTATTTGCTTGTAGATTTGAGAGCCAATACCCCTGAGGATCTTCGCTTAAGGACCGGATTGTTTCCACCAGCGTTGCCTGCTGTTTATGTTCAAAAGAAAAACACTTCTAAAAAGTGAATTTTACCCAGGTATCAGACATTCTACGCTGTGTGCGTTGTGCTGTAAAGATGTCTGAGAGACTCCGACGTAACTGGGCTCTCTTAAAAACTCTGGTGAAGGCAACCCCAGCTGTCCGAAAGTCTATTTTGCGCAATGCGAGCAATGATTTAATTACAGCCATAGGCGAGATTGCTTTAAACATCTTAAAAGGCAGGATTCCGCTGAAAGAGCGGCAAAAAGGCATATTAAAGAAGTGGCGTAAAGCTATAAGAACCCTGAGCGACAGATCTCAACCCATAAAGAAAAAGAAGCGGCTACTAAAGCAGGCCGGCGGGTTTATCGGCCCTCTTTTAGCTTTTGCAATCCCTATAATAACAAGCCTGCTCGCAGGAAGATAATGGAGCATACAGAGAAAATGTATCTAGTCCCCAAACAGGAGCTAGACAAACTAAGACCCGGCGCTACAGCTAACATACGCGACAGTGTTATTCATCGCCTTGATGGTGAAATTAGCGACATTTTACAACGTCGTGACATTCCCGATGATGTGAAAATTAAAATGTATAGCGCAACGCTACAAAGATACTTGGTGCATACGCGCCACAGCTCAAAAGAAGTAACGGCTTTAAATCTCGTTAGCACTCCTGATCCTGGTCAGCAGCAATTGTCAAATACCGGCTCTGATAAAAATCAAGAGATCGCTGAAATTGTCAGCCACATAAATCAAAGATATAAAAAGAATGCTGTATTTTTACTAAACAGGTTACTACAGAATAAAAACGTTACAGACTGGAATAATAAAGCTGAATTTATTTTCAAAGGATCTGTAATACCGGGGTCTAACTTACTGGATTTGGTACGTAGCACTACGCAGAGTCATGCTCTGACCGGCAGAAATTTACCGCCGGGTTGGGAAGCATTTATGCAGGCTATGGCCGAGCTAAATATACCGTCTACAGTTGTTGGTAATCCCACTACTAGGAAGCTTTTAGATGAACTAAAAATTTCCAGCAGCGAGCCACACGCTGTATCTACGCCGCAGAAACTAGCTCCGGCGCCGCGTACAATCCAATCTTTACATTCCCCGTCATTAGGTACCACACGTGGAACTCTGCTACCTAAAAGAAGGTCTCTACCGATGCTACAAACCATGTGGCTCACGATGTAAAGAATGTACTTGATAAATATGTCGTACATGACTTGTAACACAATATTATTTTGTAAGAAGTTTGTTGCTGTATAACCAACGTGCTATTTAATGTGATTGCTTTTATACTCTGCAAGAATCATTGAAATGTCTCTGAGACGTGCTTATTTTACAATAAATATCTTTTACTTTTACAATACCGTCTTTTGCTTTTTTATAAACGTATAAAACACCACGATTCATACCTGCGCTTGTTGTAATATGGTCGCACACATAATGCGCCCATTATAAAACACATATAAATGAGAATAACAATGCTGGGGCTATGCCTTTTTATATACGTATAAAAACAACAACCTTCACACTTGGGGTGTTGTAACATGCCCACATACATAATGTGCGCCTTATAAAACACATATAAATATAAAACTCTAATATAAAACAATTACGGGGATAACAATCACTGTATCAAATACAGTGATAATAATATTAAACTATATAAAAAGGGAGGGGGAGCTGCCACACAGCTGCTGTTAGAAGACAGGGGAGGGGAGGGGTTACACACTTTGATACACTTTGATAGGGGCGTGTCCACCTGTCAAATTGAGTTTGACGAAACCACCCGACGCTACACTACTAGCGTATATCAAAAAAAGTTTAACTGTTCAGAAATCAGTTAAACGGCACCAATTAGAGATACTCAGTTTAAATTAAAAAATCCACTGAAAGGTCCCTTTTATTAGATTTTGTTTGAAGGCATTTCAAAAATTTAAGAAGTTAATTTTAAGATCTCATGGATCTCAGAAATCTACAAAAGAACCAAATTCATTGCACACACTAAACCTCATCCAAAAATGTAAGATAACTAAGTTTAAGCTTAAAATACGCCAGTGATAAACAGGTTAACATAATGCTTTGTTTTAAAGACGTCAGGTTCTGGCAGCAATAGATAAAGACACCTGCAAAGACCTGACACATAATTGGGAAGTGGGAGGACTTTAAATGGAACATCCTGTGGTTCCAGCACGCTGCGAGAAAGTATTTAAACAGATGTTAAGCTCCAAAATGCAATCTCTGATGATAGCTGTTTTTGAAATGTTATTATCCTTTATGGTCTATTTCATTTATGCTGAATAAATGCGATTTTTGTGTCTCTATAATTTATTTACCTCCTGTTACCTCCATTGCTATATTTTAATTTGATTGACTTGTTTTACCAGGTGGACAACTACCACTGTTGCCGATCTGTCATCTATGACTTCTCTTTGTATTCAACATTCAAACACTGTGTAATTTAGCATAAATATTAGAAAGATGCTTGCTCTTTCTACATTATTGCTTCCCCTGCTGTGTTTTACACACCTATTCTTAGTCTTTTATTATAACTCTCATCGATATTGGTTTGCACAGTGCCTTTGCCAACAACTCGCACTAATCTGTTAGGAATAATATAAAACATATAGAACATTATGGCATTAACAAAAGAAACAACAATAAAGACTGCAAGAAACGGTTTTTCGTCTATCATGGAGAAGCTGGAAGATGTGTACCTGATTTACATTTACTTCATAACCATTATTAGAAGAGTATTTTTGTAAATTTATTGATATTATTACTATACCTACATATTGTCAACCTCTCCAATTGGGGTAATTATAACGACTACAAAAAAGGAACAATTACATACAAGGTTTGATAAGTGAAAAAGTCCTTGTGATGCCGTCTGCAAACCAACAGTTTTGGAAC
This sequence comes from Ranitomeya variabilis, assembly GCF_051348905.1. NCBI lineage: Eukaryota > Metazoa > Chordata > Amphibia > Anura > Dendrobatidae > Ranitomeya > Ranitomeya variabilis. Next base: position 219,051,270 of record NC_135236.1, on the reverse strand, counting down.
AACACAATCACTATATTTGTCCACGGCCTAAGACTATACTCATACATCCTTTTCTAGTTTTACATTGATGCAAAACAGACCATTTTTTTCTCAAATGTGATCCATTTTGCCACCGTTTTGGCATTAATTTGTTCTCCTCAGTTGTTAAAAGCTGAAGGAGGTGAATTGTCTGAACTTTTTATTCCCATTGACTCTCAACAATGGATCAAAGAAAAGCAGATGAAACACTGAAATAGAAAATATGTAATCCGTTTTTCTTCTGTGTTTTATGGATCCACACAGATTATAATAGTCGAGTCTGAGCCGCAAAACAGAAGAGAACAGGATTTGTTCTGTGTCTGATGGATCGGACAAAAGAATCCATTTTTAAAACATGCTATTGTATGTATCAATCAAATTTTATTTATAAATCAGCCCACGGACGTGTGAGTATAGCCTGAAGAATCTGCAAACACTGATCAATTCTTCTTGCAGTGACCTTGACATGTGCTTTGCAGGAACATAAGTGGTAAGCTCAGATTAGATGCTAGGAAAGGCTTTGCCAAATAGGGCTTTTAGACAAGCCATGGGACATTACAATCCAGGGCCGGACATACCACATGTGCAGCTGTACAGCTGCAGAAGCGCCGTATGCATTGTGCAGGTGTCCAGCTGCCTATGGGAGAAGGCTGCCAGTCACTCTGCATGTACTGTATCTTTAACCCTGGTGTGATTCTACTTTCTCCTTGTGTAGATTCTTCTTGAGTCAAGACATTGGGGGAAGGGCTTCCTGTGTCTCTATATACTCAGTAGTTACTATTATATGCACAGTTAATTCATCATTTTGGGCTTTTCCTGGGATTTAAAATTTCAACCCCTTGCATGGTGGGCAGGGTCTTTAACTATAAGCCACAGGCTTCACTGCTAAGGCTTCACTGTTAATATAGGATTTTTTCTGTCCAAATCGCTAAATGGCAGCTCTTGTCAAGACTAAGAGCCCAAAAGACTTGAAACGCGTAGACCCTATATCCACCATGTTACTTTATACTATCTTCATTATTTCTTTGTTTTAGCCATCTATCTATATAATCGTCTAAGGGGTACTTCCGTCTGTCTGTTTGTAACGGAAATCCCGCGTCGCTGATTGGTCACGGCCGGTAGGCTTAGTCCGGCCGCAAATTTGCCCCTCCCTACTCTCCTCCAATCAGTGCCCCCTCCCTACTCCCCTCCAGTTAGCGCCAGTGTGTCGCCCCAACCCGGACCAACTTTTTACTATTGATGCTGCCTATGCAGCATCAATAGTAAAAAGATGTTAAAAATAATAAAAAAATAAAAAATTGTGCTATTCTCACCTTCCGCCGTCCACCAATGCGCGCGATGCTGCCGCCAGCTTCCGTTCCCAGTGATGCATTGCGAAATTACCCAGATAACCTAGCGGTCTCTGGGTAATTTCGCAATGTATCACTGGGAACGGAAGCTGGCGGCAGCATCGCGTGCATCAGCACAACTTTGCTGGATGCCGGAGGGTGAGTATATAACTATTTTTTTTTTTTTTTTAACAGGGATATGGTGCCTACACTGCTATATACTACGTGGGCTGTGTTATATACTGCATGGGCTGGGTTATATACTACGTGGCCTGTGTTATATACTGCATGGGCTGTGCTATATATTACATGGGCTGTGCTATATATTACGTGGGCTGTGTTATATGCTATGTGGCTGCTATATACTACGTGGCTGTGCTATATACTATGTGTCTGTCTGTTAAGTGGGCTGTGTTATATACTGCGTGGGCAGTGTTATATACTGCGTGGGCTGTGTTATATACTACATGGGTTGTGTTATATACTGCGTGGACAGTGATATATACTGCGTGGGCTGTGTTATATACTACGTGGCCTGTGTTCTATACTGCATGGGCTGTGCTATATATTACGTGGGCTGTTATATACTATGTGGCTGCTATATACTACGTGACTGTGTTACGTGGGCTGTGCTATATACTATATGGCTGCTATATACTATGTGGCTGCTATATACTACGTGGCTCTGCTATATACTACGTGGCTGTGTTATATACTACGTGCGTGTGCTATACACTACGTGGCTGTGCTAAGCACGACGTACATACATACATACATATTCTAGAATACCCGATGCGTTAGAATCGAGCCAACATCTAGTATCCAAATAAATGTAAAGTTTTATATATAAAAAATATTTTTTTGCGGTTGCTGGATTTTTCCATTATTTCTTCCAGGCTTTCAGTCCAAGAGCCAGCCTGATTCCTCCATGCACTGTGCCCTGCTTCAATATATCTTCCACACCGGTGAGGTGATTAACTGTTCGTTTTTCTTGTATCCTAGCAATGATCCTTTTTTCAGTTGTTAATTTATTATTTTGTCATTTAAAACAAACCAGCCTAGGGATCAGGAAACCTTGTCAATGCCAAGTAGTTCAGTAGTTCTAATAATTGGTAATATTGTGGTTTTACTGATCCCCAGGGCTCCAGTAATGAAATAAATAACAATAAGGGATGATTGATCTTTGGAAGCCCTGCTCAGCACTGTACTTTATGATCCTTATATGCCCCATAGATAATAAATGGTGGGGCACCATTTATCAATTTCCAGTGGATAGTTGATAAATGTTTTTGTGAGTGATTTAGTGGCTGTGACTATATGTACTAGTGAGCAGCAGGGCTGTAGAGTCAGTGTCCATTTTAGTGGAGTTGGCATAAAATGGACCGACTCCGAAGATATATAATATATTGGGTACACTAGTACTTATGCAGGATGTGCTGCTGTAAATGTTTTCAAAATAATTTGGGAAAGTTATTAAATGTCCTATAAATGTCTGTTCTGTTGCTGATCTAAGGATCTTGGCTTTTAGTTAAGATGAAACTGTGATGCAGGAAAATTGAGGAGTCAGAGGTTTGGCTTACCAACTCCACAGCCCTGGCGAGCAGACACTGAAAGTAATACATCACTGAATTTTTAGACAAAAGACTCCAACATCCTCATGTTCCTACACCAAACATGAAAACTATTTCTCTAACATAAGGTTGCTGTTCAACTACAACTGAATGAAAATGAAATGTCTAAAGTTTTGTCATGGATGTGTCAGGTGTGACAGTCATCCTGGATCCGGCTGTAGAAGGTCTTTGCATTTAGCTCAAGCACCTTCTTTATTTTTGCATGTCTGTTATGGAGTGATATCCTCCTCCCTCTAGGGCCCAATAGTGATTTCCACCATCTGCTGCTAATCACACACCTGTGTTGAAGGTTTAAATACATTCAATTGCTGCAGCATGGTGCAGGTGTTAGCTCATACTTGCCTCAGTCTTGTTGGAAGTTCTGGCAGTCGGTTAGTGTCTTTCCCCGAGGAGCCTTGGACTTTTGGCGTGACATCTTGGTTGTCTTCTCAAAAAAGTTTATTCCCCCATTCGTCTTCTCTGTCTCTGTCATTATCATCACTGTCCCGAATGGGGCTCATAATCTAAATTCCCTATCCATACGTCTTTGGAGTGTGGGAGGAAACCGGTGAACCCAGAGGAAACCCATGCAAATACGGGGTGAATATATAAACTCCTTGCAGATGTTGCCCTTGGTGGGATTTTAACCCAGAACTCCAGCACTGCAAGGCTGCAGTGCTAACCACTGAGCCACCATGCTGCCCTTTTTTTTGTGGGGACTGACTGGTGCTCACCCCGTCCCCTCTCTATGTAGGGCCTATCTCTAGGGTCAGGTAGGGATTAGATTCCTACTCAGCAACTGGTGCAAAACCTACAAGTGCTTTTAACTAAATTAGAATATCAATAAAAAGTTAATTTATTTCAGTTTTTCAATACAAAAAATGAAACTCATATATTATACGGAGTCAGTTTGATCTAAAGTGTTTATTCTGATGATTATGGCTTACAGCCAATGAAAACCCAAAAGTTATTATGTCAGTAGATTAGAATAATTAACAAAATCACTTGCAAAGGCTTCCTAAGCAGTAGGCTCCTGTTGTGAATTCTGCTCTTGGGCTCCCTCCGGTGGTTGTAAGTGGTAGCGCTGCTGTCTCTGAATTGCAGCATTTATCAGGTGTGTTCACTTTTTGCAATTTTGACTGGGCTATTTAATCTTGCTTCACCCTTTAGTCAGTGCCAGTTGTCCATTGTTCCTGGAGGATTCACATCCCTGCCTGGTCTCTTCTGCTTTGTTGTTCATTTCAACAAAGATAAGTTCTGGCCTTGATTTTTGCTGTCCACATGCTGTGGCCTTATTGTTCAGTTCTTTTCCATGTTTTTGTCTTGTCCAGCTTGGTCTGTATAAGGATTTGTTTAGCCAAGCTGGTATCTCTGGAGATGCAGATATACCCTCCATATCTTTAGTTAGATGTGGAGATTTTGTATTTTCTGTGGTGGATATTTTCTGGTGTTTTAATACTGACCGCATAGTACTCTGTCCTATCCTTTCTATTTAGCTAGAAGTGGCCTCCTTTGCTAAATTCTCATTTCAGTCTGTGTATGTTTTTTCCCTCTCCTCTCACAGTCAATATTTGTGGGGGGCTGTCTATCCTTTGGGGATTTTCTCTGAGGCAAGATAGTTTTCCCTTTTCTATCTCTAGGGGTAATTAATCCTCCGGCTGGGTCGAGATGTCTAGGGAGCGCTAAATACATTCCATGGCTACTTCTAGTTGCGGTGTTAAGTTCAGGGTCTGCGGTCAGTACAGGTACCACCTTCTCCAGAGTACGTCTCATGCTGCTCTTAGGCCACCAGATCATAACAGTACAACTGGCCAACAATGAGTTAACCGCATCTCAGAAGAAGGGAAGGAAAGTGCTGAGCCATTTTTTTTTCTGTAGTCTGTTTTTTTTTTTTTTTTTCTTTCTTCTCTCTTTACCTCTGGGTGGTTCAGGAGTTCGGCGCTGGTATGGATGTTCAGGGATTGGCTTCTCGTGTGGTTCAACTTGCTGCTAGAGTACAGGGTATTTCCGATTATATCGTTCAGACTCCGGTTTTAGAGCCTAGAATTCTAACCCCTGATTTGTTTTTTGGGGATAGGTCCAAATTTCTGAGCTTTAAAAATAACTGTAAACTGTTTTTTGCTCTGAAACCCCGTTCCTCTGGTGATCCCTTCCAGCAGGTTAAAATTATAATATCTCTGCTGCGTGGTGACCCCCAGGATTGGGCATTTGCCCTGGAACCTGGGAATCCGGCCTTGCTTAATGTAGACACCTTTTTTCAGGCGCTTGGGTTATTGTATGACGAACCTAATTCAGTGGATCATGCTGAGAAGACCTTGTTGGCCCTGTCTCAGGGTCAAGAAGTGGCAGAATCATATTGCCAGAAGTTTAGAAAATGGTCTGTACTGACTAAATGGAATGAGGATGCCTTGGCGGCAATCTTCAGAAAGGGTCTTTCTGAATCTGTTAAAGATGTTATGGTGGGGTTCCCCACGCCTGCTGGTCTGAGTGATTCTATGTCTCTGGCCATTCAGATTGATCGGCGCTTGCGCGAGCGCAGAGTTGTGCACACTATCGCATTGTCTTCCGAGCGGAGTCCTGAGCCTATGCAGTGTGATAGGATTGTGTCTAGAGCTGAACGACAAGGATTCAGACGTCAGAATAGGTTGTGTTTTTACTGCGGCGATTCTGCTCATGTTATTTCTGATTGCCCTAAGCGTACCAAGAGAATCGCTAGTTCTGTTACCATCAGTACTGTACAACCTAAATTTCTGTTATCTTTGACCCTGATCTGCTCATTATCGTCATTTTCTGTCATGGCATTTGTGGATTCAGGCGCCGCTCTAAACTTAATGGACTTAGAATTTGCAAGACGTTGTGGTTTCCCCTTGCAGCCTTTGCAGAGTCCTATTCCTTTGAGGGGCATTGATGCTACACCGTTGGCTAAAAATAAACCTCAGTTTTGGACACAGCTGACCATGTGCATGGCGCCAGCCCATCAGGAAGATTGTCGTTTTCTGGTGTTGCATAATTTGCATGATGCTATTGTGCTGGGTTTCCCATGGTTACAGGTGCATAATCCGGTATTAGATTGGAAATCTATGTCTGTGACTAGTTGGGGTTGTCAGGGGGTTCATGGTGATGTTCCTTTGATGTCAATTGCCTCCTCCCCCTCTTCTGAAATTCCTGAGTTTTTGTCAGATTTCCAGGATGTATTCAATGAGCCCAAGTCCAGTTCCCTTCCACCGCATAGGGACTGTGATTGTGCTATTGACTTGATTCCAGGCTGTATGTTCCCTAAGGGCCGACTTTTCAACCTGTCTGTGCCAGAACATACCGCCATGCGGAGCTATGTTAAGGAGTCCTTGGAGAAGGGGCATATTCGGCCATCTTCTTCACCATTGGGAGCAGGTTTTTTTTTTTTGCCAAAAAAGATGGCTCCTTGAGACCCTGTATTGATTATCGCCTCTTGAATAAGATCACGGTCAAATTCCAATACCCTTTGCCTTTGCTTTCTGATCTGTTTGCTAGGATTAAGGGGGCTAGTTGGTTTACTAAGATTGACCTTCGAGGGGCATATAATCTTGTTCGTATTAAGCAGGGTGACGAATGGAAAACTGCGTTTAATACGCCCGAAGGCCATTTTGAATACCTTGTGATGCCATTCGGACTCTCTAATGCTCCATCTGTGTTTCAGTCCTTCATGCATGATATATTTCGGAATTATCTTGATAAATTCATGATTGTATATTTGGATGATATTTTGATTTTTTCAGATGATTGGGAGTCTCATGTGAAACAAGTCAGAATGGTATTTCAGATCCTTCATGATAATGCCTTGTTTGTGAAGGGGTCTAAGTGCCTCTTTGGAGTACAGAAGATTTCTTTTTTGGGCTTCATTTTTTCTCCCTCATCTATAGAAATGGATCCGGTTAAGGTTCAGGCCATTCATGATTGGATCCAGCCCACATCCGTGAAGAGCCTTCAGAAATTTTTGGGCTTTGCTAATTTTTATCGCCGTTTCATTGCCAACTTCTCCAGTGTGGTTAAACCCCTGACCGATTTGACGAAGAAAGGCGCTGATGTGACGAATTGGTTCTCTGCAGCTGTTTCTGCCTTTCAGGAGCTTAAACGCCGATTTACTTCTGCCCCTGTGTTGCGTCAACCGGATGTTTCTCTTCCTTTTCAGGTTGAGGTTGACGCTTCTGAGATTGGGGCAGGGGCCGTTTTGTCTCAAGAGGAATTCTGATGGTTCCTTGATGAAACCGTGTGCCTTCTTTTCTCGAAAGTTTTCGCCTGCGGAACGCAATTATGATGTCGGCAATCGTGAGTTGTTGGCTATGAAGTGGGCATTTGAGGAGTGGCGACATTGGCTTGAGGGGGCCAAGCACCGTATTGTGGTCTTGACCGATCATAAGAATCTGATTTATCTCGAGTCTGCCAAACAGCTGAATCCTAGACAGGCCCGATGGTCCCTGTTTTTCTCCCGTTTTGATTTTGTGGTCTCGTATCTTCCAGGTTCTAAGAATGTTAAGGCTGATGCTCTCTCTAGGAGCTTTTTGCCTGATTCTCCTGGGGTCCTTGAGCCGGTCGGTATTCTGAAGGAAGGGGTGATTCTTTCTGCCATCTCCCCTGATTTACGACGGGTTCTTCAGAAATTTCAGGCTGATAAACCTGACCGCTGTCCAGTGGGGAAATTATTTGTTCCTGACAGATGGACTAGTAAAGTGATTTCAGAGGTTCATTGTTCTGTGTTAGCCGGTCATCCTGGGATTTTTGGTACCAGAGATTTGGTTGGTAGGTCCTTTTGGTGGCCTTCTTTGTCACGGGATGTGCGTTCTTTTGTGCAGTCCTGTGGGACTTGTGCGCGGGCCAAGCCTTGCTATTCCCGCGCTAGTGGGTTGCTTTTGCCTTTGCCAGTTCCTGAGAGGCCTTGGACGCATATTTCTATGGATTTTATTTCGGATCTTCAGGTTTCCCAGAGGATGTCGGTTATCTGGGTGGTTTGTGACCGGTTTTCTAAGATGGTTGATTTGGTACCTTTGCCTAAGTTGCCTTCCTCTTCTGATTTGGTTCCGTTGTTTTTTCAGCATGTGGTTCGTTTGCATGGCATTCCGGAGAATATTGTGTCCGATAGAGGTTCCCACTTTGTTTCTAGGTTTTGGCGGGCCTTTTGTGCGAGGCTGGGCATTGATTTGTCTTTTTCTTCCGCATTTCATCCTCAGACAAATGGCCAAACCGAGCGAACTAATCAGACTTTGGAAACTTATTTGAGATGCTTTGTGTCTGCTGATCAGGATGATTGGGTGGCTTTCTTGCCATTGGCCGAGTTTGCCCTTAATAATCGGGCTAGTTCTGCTACCTTGGTTTCACCCTTCTTTTGTAACTCTGGTTTTCATCCTCGTTTTTCTTCGGGGCAGGTTGAGCCTTCTGATTGTCCTGGGGTGGACTCTGTGGTTGACAGGTTGCAGCAAATTTGTGCTCATGTTGTTGACAATTTGGTGTTGTCTCAAGAGGGGGCTCAGCGTTTTGCTAACCGTCGTCGGTGTGTTGGTTCCCGGCTTCGGGTTGGGGATTTGGTCTGGTTGTCTTCCCGTCATGTCCCTATGAAGGTTTCTTCCCCTAAGTTTAAGCCTCGGTTTATTGGCCCTTATAGGATTTCTGAGATTATCAATCCAGTGTCTTTTCGTTTGGCCCTTCCTGCCTCTTTTTCCATCCATAATGTTTTTCATAGATCTTTGTTGCGGAAATATGTGGTGTCCGTTGTTCCCTCTGTTGATCCTCCTGCCCCGGTGTTGATTGATGGGGAGTTGGAGTATGTGGTTGATTTTGGATTCTCGTTTTTCGAGGCGGAAGCTTCAGTATCTTGTCAAATGGAAGGGTTATGGCCAGGAGGATAATTCTTGGGTTGTTGCCTCTGATGTTCATGCTGATGATTTGGTTCGTGCCTTTCATTTGGCTCCTCCGGATCAGCATGGGGGCTCTGGTGAGGGTTCGGTGACCCCTCCTCAAGGGGGGGTACTGTTGTGAATTCTGCTCTTGGGCTCCCTCCGGTGGTTGTAAGTGGTAGCGCTGCTGTCTCTGAATCGCAGCATTTATCAGGTGTGTTCACTTTTTGCAATTTTGACTGGGCTATTTAATCTTGCTTCACCCTTTAGTCAGTGCCAGTTGTCCATTGTTCCTGGAGGATTCACATCCCTGCCTGGTCTCTTCTGCTTTGCTGTTCATTTCAACAAAGATAAGTTCTGGCCTTGATTTTTGCTGTCCACATGCTGTGGCCTTATTGTTCAGTTCTTTTCCATGTTTTTGTCTTGTCCAGCTTGGTCTGTATAAGGATTTGTTTAGCCAAGCTGGTATCTCTGGAGATGCAGATATACCCTCCATATCTTTAGTTAGCTGTGGAGATTTTGTATTTTCTGTGGTGGATATTTTCTAGTGTTTTAATACTGACCGCATAGTACTCTGTCCTATCCTTTCTATTTAGCTAGAAGTGGCCTCCTTTGCTAAATTCTCATTTCAGTCTGTGTATGTTTTTTCCCTCTCCTCTCACAGTCAATATTTGTGGGGGGCTGTCTATCCTTTGGGGATTTTCTCTGAGGCAAGATAGTTTTCCCTTTTCTATCTCTAGGGGTAATTAGTCCTCCGGCTGGGTCGAGATGTCTAGGGAGCGCTAGGTACATTCCATGGCTACTTCTAGTTGCGGTGTTAAGTTCAGGGTCTGCGGTCAGTACAGGTACCACCTTCTCCAGAGTACGTCTCATGCTGCTCTTAGGCCACCAGATCATAACAGGCTCCACAATCATGGGGAAGACTGCTGACTTGACAGATGTCCAGAAGGCAGTCATTGACACACTTTACAAGGAGGGTAAGGTACAAAAGGTAATTGTAAAGAAGCTGGCTGTTCACAGAGTGCTTAATGAAAAGATGAGTGGAAGGAAAAAGTGTGGTAGAAAAAGTTGCACAAGGAATCGGGATAACCACAGCCTTGAAAGGATTGTTAAGAAAAGTTTGGGGAGATTTGCAAGGAGTTGACTGCTGCTGGAGTCATTACTTCAAGAGCCACCACACACAGACATATCCAGGACATGGGCTACAAGTGTCCCATTCCTTGTGTCAAGCCACTCATGACTAATAGACAACACCAGAAGTCTCATACCTGGGCCAAGGAGAAAAAGAACTGGACTGTTGCTCAGTGGTCCAAGGTGTTGTTTTCAGACGAAAGCAAATTTTGCATTTAATTTGGAAATCAATACAATAGTAATGTGTCTTAGTCCCTTCCTGTCTGAGCTATTTTTTATTTTGCCCTTTTATTTTCCCTTCCCCTTCTTCCAAGAGGACCAACAGGACTAGTTGTAGTTTTGAATGACACCATTAAATTCCCATATAATTTACTTAAAAAATTGGAAAAAATGTATGGTTTGTGAAATCATATTCTACCATTGTTTTCTGGTGGTCAATATCTGCTGAAAAAAAAACTAGCCACATGATACTGCAGGTCAGTGCAATTATGGCTAAACATAACAAAAAATATTTTTTTCTTATATTTTACTGGCTTAAAAACAAATCCAAAGTTTAGTATTGCAGTAAGTATTGAAATGTACAGTATCATATGAACCTCAGCCACAGGAGTACAGAAATGGCAAAAATGGGGATTCCTACATGGACCTCCAGTTACAACCACCTAAATATCACTGTCAGAGATTGACAGTGGCATCTAAATGGTTAAACAGCATCAATCGGTGCTATCTATGATCGCTGCTGTTAAAGGAGCAACTGCTATAATCGCTGCTGTTAGAGGTATGACACAATACTCTCATTGTTTGTGCATTTACATTAGTTACCTGTATGACTCTTCAGATTCCAATCATTTTTATATATAAATAGTCTTTGCTTTCTGAGGAAGCAGAAGACATAGAAAATGACGTAAACATTATTATCAATGAAACAAAAGAAGAGAGGACCCAACCCATCAGTTTCCAGAGCCCAGATTTCAGGGAGATTTTGAAGTCACCATCTGGAGACCTAAGGTACCTTCACACGAAACGACATTATAACGATATCGCTAGCAATCCGTGACGTTGCAGCGTCCTCGCTAGCGATATCGTTTCGTTTGACACGCAGCAGCGATCAGGATCCTGCTGTGATGTCGCTGGTCGCTGAATAAAGTCCAGAACTTTATTTGGTCGTCCGATCGCTGTGTATCGTTGTGTTTGAAAGCAAAAGCAACGATACCAGCGATATTTTACACTGGTAACCAGGGTAAACATCGGGTTACTAAGCGCAGGGCCGCGCTTAGTTACCCGATGTTTACCCTGGTTACTAGCGTAAAATGTAAAAAAAACAAACAGCACATACTCACATTGCGTCCCCTGCAGTCTGCTTCCTCCTCTGACTCAGCGCCGCAAAGTGAAAGTGAAAGCAGCACAGCGGTGACGTCACCGCTCTGCTCTCACTGTACGGCGCTCAGTCAGTCAGGAAGTGGACGCAGGGGGACGTGAATGTAAGTATGTGCTGTTTGTTTTTTTTAGATTTTACGCTGGTAACCAGGGTAAACATCGGGTTACTAAGCGCGGCCCTGCGCTTAGTTACCCGATGTTTACCCTGGTTACCAGGGGACCTCGGCATAGTTGATCGCTGGAGAGCGGTCTGTGTGACAGCTCTCCAGCGACCAAACAGCGACGCTGCAGCGATCGACATCGTTGTCGCTATCGCTGCAGCGTCGCTTCGTGTGAAGGTACCTCTACTCTTCATAACTGTTTGCTAGACATAGTGGCAGAAATCCATGAGCCACACATCACAGATCTGTGAGCCACATGGGCTCCCGAGTCACAGGCTGGAAACCCCTTAGAAATGGTTAGCTGAGCCACACATTACTATGTATGGGGGAGCCAGATCTGCCATCTAATGTGCATGGCCATCTTTACACTCAGAACCAATACTGTAGGTTTTACCTGAGAAAGATAATCATAAATTGCACTGAATTAGACCAGAACTGAACCTGAAGGGAACTGAAGATAACTGGATACAGTCACAGTAAACAATGTTTTTGTATGTCTTCACTCTTACCCCTATAGTCCTCCACTTTCTACTAACCCCCCCTAACTAATCCTGACGCCTAGTAACAATCTGGTCATCTCCCCTCCATCCTCCCCATCTCACCTCCTCCTCAGAACTGATCTTCAACATACACTCCTCTGTCTCCAAACAGAGACAGCCACCTCATGCCCCCTCCTGCTCCCACCACTTTCTCTGCTCCTCCTTACTGCCAGCCATATGTCTCCAAATCCTGGGCCTCCTCCTCACCACATTCCCACAGTCACTTCTACCTCCCATCCACGCTCTATCACAAAGTTCTGCAACCTTCCTAACCTTATATCTACAGTATTCGCCCAGCCTCTGCTTGCCAGTCCCACTAACAAGAGCTCTATGGAAAGCTCACTCTGTCTGCAACAAACTTTCTATTCAAATATATCCACATAGATTCATAAATGGCACTTCATACAAAATCACAAATGACTCAGACTGTTAGGGCCGAGTGCTGAAGAGATCCATTAAAAAGTAAATTTTTATTAATTTAACACAAATTTAAAATTGTTAAAAAAGCAAAATGTCCAACAGGGGACCCTAGTGTGACCGCAATAAATATATTTAAAGCACAGAAAATTATTAAATAAATATAAGGTATCTTAGATATCTGAGGCACAGTGACCACCTTTCTTAGGCAGATCCCATTAATCAGGTTTGCTAAGCATGAGAATTCAATGCAGACTTTTTATCCGAGGAAATAATCTCTAGTACATGGACTGTATGATAATGGTATATATTGGTCAGTTTGATAATACAGTAAAACACTCAATTTAAGTCCAAATCATTTTGAGCTAACTTACAAACTGGGTACATGAAATGGTATAAATATTAACCAAAAAATAGTCCAGCCACTAATTCTAATTTGCCATCACCAAAACATAGCTCACCCCCTCTGACACAGCTTTTCCAGCTGCCCTTTTGTATGGTGGATTCCACCTTTCCCATACCCCCGCCCCAACAGCAAGCATGGCAGAGGAGTTGGTTTTCTCCTGTCAGATAACTGCTCCCTCACTCAAATCCCACTGCCACCCTCAGTTACTCTCCCTTCTTTTGAGATGCACTGTGTGCGTATCTACTTCCCCTTCAAATGGCTGTCATATACTACCCCCAGGGCCAACCACTGCCCACTTCACCACCCGGCTACTGCATTTCCTTTCCCCTGACATCTCCAATATCTTCATGAGTGACTTCAACATTCACATCGACACTTTCCACTCAGCTGTCTTTAAGTTTCTACCTCTCACTTCCTCCTTCAGCCTTGCTCACTGGTCTTATGCAGGTACGCACCAAGATGGCCGAATACAGGACCTCATCTGCACCCACCTCTGTTCCCTATCTAACCTCTCTAACTCACCCTCTTTCTTCCCTCTCCTCTCCAGGTGCACAATTCCCACTCCACAAACTTGAACACCCTCACAGAAATCTCAAACACCTCAATCTACACTCACTCTCTGAATCCCTTCTCCGTTTTTACAGACATTAGTTCCTTACATGATGCAGATGCTACTGCTGCTTTATATAAAACCACAACAAATGCAGCTCTCAAATCGGTTGCCCCACCTCACACATACCAAAGTTTACTTAACCCCTTCATGACCCAGCCTATTTTGGCCTTAATGACCTTGCCGTTTTTTGCAATTCTGACCAGTGTCCCTTTATGAGGTAATAACTCAGGAACGCTTCAACGGATCCTAGCGATTCTGAGATTGTTTTTTCGTGACATATTGGGCTTCATGTTAGTGGTAAATTTAGGTCGATAATTTCTGAGTTTATTTGTGAAAAAAACGGAAATTTGGCGAAAAATTTGAAAATTTCGCAATTTTCACATTTTGAATTTTTATTCTGTTAAACCAGAGAGTTATGTGATACAAAATAGTTAATAAATAACATTTCCCACATGTCTACTTTACATCAGCACAATTTTGGAAACAAATTTTTTTTTTTGCTAGGAAGTTATAAGGGTTAAAATTTGACCAGTGATTTCTCATTTTTACAACAAAATTTACAAAACCATTTTTTTTAGGGACCACCTCACATTTGAAGTCAGTTTGAGGGTTCTATATGGCTGAAAATACCCCAAAGTGACACCATTCTAAAAACTGCACCCCTCAAGGTGCTCAAAACCACATTCAAGAAGTTTATTAACCCTTCAGGTGTTTCACAGCAGCAGAAGCAACATGGAAGGAAAAAATGAACATTTAACTTTTTAGTCACAAAAATGATCTTTTAGCAACATTTTTTTTATTTTCCCAAGGGTAAAAGGAAAAATTGGACCACGAACGATGTTGTCCAATTTGTCCTGAGTACGCTGATACCTCATATGTGGGGGTAAACCACTGTTTGGGCATACGGCAGGGCTTGGAAGGAAAGGAGCGCCATTTGACTTTTTGAATGAAAAATTGGCTCCAATCTTTAGCGGACACCATGTCGCGTTTGGAGAGCCCCCGTGTGCCTAAACATTGGAGCTCCCCCACAAGTGACCCCATTTTGGAAACTAGACCCCCCAAGGAACTTATCTAGAAGCATAGTGAGCACTTTAAACCCCCAGGTGCTTCACAAATTGATCCGTAAAAATTAAACAGTACTTTTTTTTCACAAAAAAATTATTTTAGCCTCAATTTTTTCATTTTCACATGGGCAACAGGATAAAATGGATCCTAAAATTTGTTGGACAATTTCTCCTGAGTACACTGATACCTCACATGTGGGGGTAAACCACTGTTTGGGCACATGGTAAGGCTCGGAAGGGAAGGAGCGCCATTTGACTTTTTGAATGAAAAATGATCTCCATCGCTAGCAGAGACCATGTCACGTTTGGAGAGCCCCCGTGTGCCTAAACATTGGAGCGCTCCCACAAGTGACCCCATTTTGGAAAGTAGACCCCCCAAGGAACTTATCTAGAAGCATAGTGAGCACTTTAAACTCTCAGGTGCTTCACAAATTGATCCGTAAAAATTAAAAAGTACTTTTTTTTCACACAAAATTTCTTTTAGCCTCAATTTTTTCATTTTCACATGGGCAACAGGATAAAATGGATCCTAAAATTTGTTGGGCAATTTCTGCTGAGTATGTTGATACCTCATATGTGGGGGTAAACCACTGTTTGGGTGCACGGCAAGGCTCGGAAGGGGAGGCGTGCCATTTGACTTTTTGAATGGAAAATTAGCTCCAATCATTAGCGAACACCATGTCGCGTTTGGAGAGCCCCTGTGTGCCTAAACATTGGAGCTCCCCTACACGTGACCCCATTTTGGAAACTAGACCCCCCAAGGAACTTATCTAGATGCATAGTGAGCACTTATAACCCCCAGGTGCTTCACAGAAGTTTATAACGCAGAGCCGTGAAAATAAAAAAATAATTTTTCTTTCCTCAAAAATGAGTTTTAGCCCAGGATTTTTTAATTTTCCAAGGGTAATAGGAGAAATTGGACCCCAAATGTTGTTGTCCAGTTTGTCCTGAGTACGATGATACCCCATATGTGGGGGTAAACCACTGTTTGGGCACACGGCAGGGCTCGGAAGGGAACGCACGCCATTTGGCTTTTTGAATGGAAAATTAGCTCCAATCATTAGCGGACACCATGTCACGTTTGGAGAGCCCCTGTGTGCCTAAACATTGGAGCTCCCTAACAAGTGACCCCATTTTGGAAACTAGACCTCCCAAGGAACTAATCTAGATGTGTGGTGAGCACTTTGAACCCCCAAGTGCTTCGCAGAAGTTTATAACGCAGAGCCGTGAAAATAATAAATGTGTTTCCTTTCCTCAAAAATATTTTTTTAGCCCAGAATTTTTTATTTTTGCAAGGGTAACAGGAGAAATTGGACCCCAAAAGTTGTTGTCCAGTTTCTCCTGAGTACGGTGATACCCCATATGTGGGGGTAAACCACTGTTTGGGCACATGCCGGGGCTCGGAAGGGAAGTAGTGACGTTTTGGAATGCAGACTTTGATGGAATGCTCTGCGGGCGTCACGTTGCATTTGCAGAGCCCCTGATGTGCCTAAACAGTAGGAACTCCCCACAAGTGACTCCATTTTGGAAACTAGACCCCCCAAGGAACTTATCTAGATGTGTGGTGAGCACTTTGAACCCCCAAGTGCTTCACAGAAGTTTATAACGCAGAGCCGTGAAAATAATAAATGTGTTTCCTTTCCTCAAAAATATTTTTTTAGCCCAGAATTTTTTATTTTTGCAAGGGTAACAGGAGAAATTGGACCCCAAAAGTTGTTGTCCAGTTTCTCCTGAGTACGCTGATACCCCATATGTGGGGGTAAACCACTGTTTTGGCACATGCCGGGGCTCGGAAGGGAAGTAGTGACGTTTTGGAATGCAGACTTTGATGGAATGGTCTGCTGGCGTCACGTTGCATTTGCAGAGCCCCTGATGTGCCTAAACAGTAGAAACACCCCACAAGTGACCCCATTTTGGAAACTAGACCCCCCAAGGAACTTATCTAGATGTGTGATGAGCACATTCAACCCCCAAGTGCTTCACAGAAGTTTACAACGCAGAGCCGTGAAAATAAAAAATCATTTTTCTTTCCTCAAAAAAGATGTTTTAGCAAGCAATTTTTTATTTTCACAAGGGTAACAGGAGAAATTGGGCCCCAATGTTTGTTGCCCAGTTTGTTGTGAGTACAGTGATACCCCATATGTGGGGGTAAACCACTGTTTGGGCGCACGTCAGGGCTCGGAAGGGAAGTAGTGACATTTGAAATGCAGACTTTGATGGAATGGTCTGCGGGCGTCACGTTGCATTTGCAGAGCCCCTGATGTGCCTAAACAGTAGAAACACCCCACAAGTGACCCCATTTTGGAAACTAGACCCCCCAAGGAACTTATCTAGATGTGTGATGAGCACGTTCAACCTCCAAGTGCTTCACAGAAGTTTACAACGCAGAGCCGTGAAAATAAAAAATAATTCTTCTTTCCTCAAAAATTATGTCTTAGCAAGTAATTTTTTATTTTTGCAAGGGTAACAGGAGAAATTGGACCCCAACAGTTGTTGCCCAGTTTGTCCTGAGTACGCTGGTACCCCAAATGTGGGGGTAAACCACTGTTTGGGCACACGTCGGGGCTTGGAAGGGAGGGAGCACCATTTGACTTTTTGAATGCAAGATTGGCTGGAATCAATGGTGGCGCCATGTTGCGTTTGGAGACCCCTGATGTGCCCTAACAGTGGAAACCCCTCATTTCTAACTTCAACACTAACCCCAACACACCCCTAATCCTAATCCCAACTGTAGCCATAACCCTAATCCCAACCCTAACCCCAACACACCCCTAACCACAACCCTAACCCCAACACACCCGTAACCCTAATTCCAACCCTAGCCCTAATTCCAACCCTAACCCTAAGGGTATGTGCCCACGTAGCGGATTCGTGTGAGATTTTTCCGCACGACTTTTGAAAAATCTGCAAGTAAAAGGCACTGCGTTTTACCTGCGGATTTACAGCAGATTTCCAGTGTTTTTTTGTGCGGATTTCACCTGCGGATTCCTATTGAGGAACAGGTGTAAAACGCTGCGGAATCCGCACAAAGAATTGACATGCTGTGGAAAATACAACGCAGCGTTTCTGCACGGAATTTTCCGCACCATGGGCACAGCGGATTTGGTTTTCCATAGGTGTACACGGTACTGTAAACCTGATGGAAAACTGCTACGAATTCGCAGCGGCCAATCCGCTGCGGATCCGCGGCGGATCCGCTGCGGATCCGCGGCCGATCCGCTGCGGATCCGCGGCCGATCCGCTGCGGATCCGCGGCCGATCCGCTGCGGATCCGCCGCCGATCCGCTGCGGATCCGCGGCCGATCCGCTGCGGATCCGCTGCCAAATCCGCACATGCCATAACCCTAACCCTACCCGTAACCCTAACCCTAGTTCTAACCCTAACCCTAGTTCTAACCCTAACCACAGTGGGAAAAAAAAAAAAAATATATTTTCTTTATTTTATTATTGTCCCTATCTATGGGGGTGATAAAGGGGGGGGTTTATTTATTATTTTTTTTATTTTGATCGCTGTGGTAGAACCTACCACAGCGATCAAAATGTACCTGTAAGGAATCTGCCGGCCGGCGGGCGTACTGAGCATGCGCCCGCCATTTTGGAAGATGGCGGCGCCCAGCGAGGAGACGGCCGGACACCGGGAGGATCGGTAAGTATGAAGGGGTGGTGGGGGGGTGGATCTGAGCACAGGGGGGGGGTGATCGGAGGACGGGGGGAGCGGACAGCAGGACGGGGGAGCGGGCAGGAGCACGGGGCAGCGGAGCACAGGACGGAGGGGACCGGACCCCATAACGGAGCGGTGGGGGGGCGATCGGTGGGGTGGGGGGTGGTCACTTCAGGTTTTCCAGCCATGGCCGATGATATTGCAGCATCGGCCATGGCTGGATTGTAATATTTCACCTGTTTTTTAGGTGAAATATTACAAATCGCTCTGATTGGCAGTTTCACTTTCAACAGCCAATCAGAGCGATCGTAGCCACGGGGGGGTGAAGCCACCCCCCCTGGGCTGAAGCACCACTCCCCCTCTCCCTGCAGATCGGGTAAAATAGGAGTTAACCCTTTCACCCGATCTGCAGGGACGCGATCATTCCATGACGCCACATAGGCGTCATGGGTCGGATTGGCACGGGTTTTCATGACGCCTATGTGGCGTCATGGGTCGGGAAGGGGTTAATCAACAGGCTACTCTGGCCCACCAGCCTGATTAAAGAACTTAGGTGGGGTTCCAGGGTTGCCGAACGGAGATGGAAAAGATCTCACTCCAATGATCACTTTATTGCATTAACCCCTTCACCCCAAAGCCTGTTTTCACCTAAGTGACACGGCCAATTTTTACAATTCTGACCACTGTCACTTTATGAGGTCATAACTCTGAAACGCTTCAACGGATCCTGGTGATTTATTTGTGAAAAAAACAGAAATTTGTCGAAAATTATGAAAATTTAGCAATTTTCAAATTTTTCGTTTTTATGCCCTTAAATTAGAGAGTTATATCACATAATATAGTTAATAAACAACATTTCCCACATGTCTGCTTTACATCAGCACAATTTTGGAAACATAATTTTTTTTTGTTAGGGAGTTATAAGGGTTAAAAGTTGACCAGCGATTTCTCATTTTTGCAACAAAATTTGCAAAACCATTTTTTTTACGGACCACCTCACACTTGAAGTGACTTTGAGGGGTCTATATGACAGAAAATGTCCAAAAGTGACACCATTCTAAAAACTGCACCCCTCAAGGTACTCTAAACCACATTCAAAAAGTTTATTAACCCTTCAGGTGCTTCACAGGAATTTTTGGAATGTTTAAAAAAAATTGAACATTTAACTTTTTTTTCACAAAATTTTTACTTCAGATCCAATTTGTTTTATTTTACCAAGGGTAACAGGAGAAATTGGACCAAAAAAGTCGTTGTACAATTTGTCCTGAGTACGCCGATACCCCACATGTTGGGGTAAACCATTGATTGGGCACATGGCAGAGCTCGGAAGGGAAGGAGCGCCATTTGACGTTTCAATGCAAGATTTGCTGGAATTGAGATCGGAGCCCATGTCGCGATTGGAGAGCCCCTGACGTGCCTAAACAGTGGAAACCCCCACAAGTGACACCATTTTGGAAAGTAGACCCTCTAAGGAACTAATCTAGATGTGTGGTGAGCACTTTGAACCTCCAAGTGCTTCACAGAAGTTTATAATGTAGAGCCGTAAAAAAAATTAATATTAATTTTCACAAAAAATGATCTTTTTGCCCCAAATTTTTTATTTTCCCAAGGGTAGCAGGATAAATTGGACCCCAAAAGTTGTTGTGCAATTTGTCCTGAGTACGCTGATACCCCATATGTGGGGGTAAACCACTGTTTGGGCGCATGGCAGAGCTCGGAAGGGAAGGAGCGCCATTTGACTTTTCAATGCAAAATTGGCTGGAATTGAGATCGGAACCCATGTCGTGTTTGGAGAGCCCCTGACGTGCCTAAACAGTGGAAACCCCCACAAGTGACACCATTTTGGAAAGAAGACCCCCTAAGGAACTTATTTAGATGTGTGGTGAGCACTTTTAACCCCCAGTTGTTTCACTAAAGTTTAGAATGTAGCACTGTGAAAATCAAAAAATCATTTTTTCTTTCCACAAAATGATGTTTTAGCCCGCAATTTTTTTTCCCCCAAGGGTAACAGGAGAAATTGGACCACAAAAGTTATTGTCCAATTTGTCCTGAGTACGCTGATACCCCATACATTGGGGGGAACCACTGTTTGGGCGCACGGCAGAGCTCGGAAGGGAAGGAGCGCCGTTTGAAATGCAGACTTAGATGGATTGGTCTGCAGGTGTCATGTTGCATTTGCAGAGCCCCTGATGTACCTAAACAGTAGAAACCCCCCACAAGTGACCCCATATTGGAAACTAGACCCCCCACGGAACTTATCTAGATGTGTTGTGAGAACTTTGAACCAACAAGTGTTTCACTACAGTTTATCACGCAGAGCCATGAAAATAAAAAAAATGTTTTTTCCACGAAAATTATATTTTAGCCCCCACATTTTTATTTTCCCAAGGGTAACAGGAGAAATTGGACAACAAAAGTTGTTGTCCAATTTGTCCTGAGTACGCTGATACTTCATATATGGGGATAAACCACTGTTTGGGCGCACGGCAGAGCTCGGAAGGGAAGGAGCGCCGTTTGAAATGCAGACTTAGATGGATTGGTCTGCAGGTGTCATGTTGCATTTGCAGAGCCCCTGATGTACCTAAACAGTAGAAACCCCCCACAAGTGACCCCATATTGGAAACTAGACCCCCCACGGAACTTATCTAGATGTGTTGTGAGAACTTTGAACCCCCAAGTGCTTCACTACAGTTTATAACGCAGAGCCGCGAAAATAAAAAATATATTTTTTTCCACGAAAATTATATTTTAGCCCCCATGTTTTTATTTTTCCAAGGATAAGGCTGGTTTCACACTTGCGTTTTTTTTAAAAACGCATGTGTGAAAAAACGCATGTAATCGCGGTAAAACGCATGCGTTTTTTTAGACGCATGCGTTTTTATAGAAAAACACAAGAAAACAAGAAAAAACCAAAAAACCCTAACCCTACCCCTAACCCTACCCCTACCCCTAACCTGAAATACGTGGCACTGAAATACGTGGCACTGAAATACGTTTATATACGTATATACGTATATACGGATATAAGTGCCACGATATTTCAGTGGCCACGTATATAAGTGCCACGTATATAAGTGCCACGTATATAAGTGCCACGTATATAAGTGCCACGTATATAAGTGCCACGTATTTCATGTACATGCCACGATATTTAAGTGCCACGTATATAAGTGCCACGTATATAAGTGCCACGTATATAAGTGCCACGTATTTAAGTGCCACGTATTTAAGTGCCACGTATTTAAGTGCCACGTATTTAAGTGCCACGTATTTCACGTAAATGCCACGATATTTCAGTGCCACGTATTTCACTGAAATACCGTGGCACTTAAATACGTGGCACTGAAATATCGTGGCACTGAAATATCGTGGCACTGAAATAACGTGGCACTGAAATACGTGGCACTGAAATACGTGGCACTGAAATACGTGGCACTGAAATACGTGGCACTGAAATACGTGGCACTATGACTGTCAGAAAATGTTCATTAAACGGTTAGGGATGAGTTTAGGGGTAGGGTTAGGGTTTGGATCCCTTTATCACCTTGATGGTGGTGGGTGACTTTTCAGTGTGTTCTGTTTTTTTTCTATAAAAACGCATGCGTTTTTAACGCAAACAAACGCGTTGAGATCGGACGCCATGTCGCGTTTGGAGAGCCCCTGATGTGCCTAAACAGTGAAAACTCCCCAATTCTAACTGAAACCCTAACCCCAACCCTAACCCTAGTCCTAACCCTAGCGCTACTTTCACACTAGCGTTTTTTTGCATACGTCGCAATGCGTCGTTTTGGCGAAAAAACGCATCCTGCAAAGTCATCTGCAGGATGCGTTTTTTCCCCATAGACTAACATTAGCGACGTATTGACACACGTCGCAAGCGTCGTGCGACGGTTGCGTCGTGTTGTGGCGGACAGCCGGCAGCAACAAACGTTACATGTAACTTTTTTTGTGCCGACGGTCCACCATTTCCGACCGCGCATGCGCGGCTGGAACTCCGCCCCCACCTCCCCGCACCTCACAATGGGGCAGCGGATGCGTGGAAAAACAGCATCCGCTGCCCCCGTTGTGCGGCGCTTGCACAGTATGCGTCGGTATGTCGGGCTGACGCAGCGCGACGGCCCCGTACCTACGCTAGTGTGAAAGTAGCCTAACGGGAAAATGGAAATAAATATATTTTTTAAAATTTTATTATTTTTCCTAACTAAGGGGGTGATGAAGGGGGATTTGATTTACTTATATAGCGTTTTTTGGGCGGATTTTTATGGTTGGCAGCCGTCACACACTAAAAGACGCTTTTTATTGCAAAAAATAGTTTTTGCATCACCACATTTTGAGAGCTATAATTTTTCCATATTTTGGTCCACAGAGTCATGTGAGATCTTGTTTTTTGCGGGACGAGTTGACGTTTTTGCTGGTACCATTTTCGGGTACATGACATTTTTTGATCGCTTTTTATTCCGATTTTTGGGAGGCGGAATGAACAAAAACCAGCAATTCCTGAAATTCTTTTAAGGGGGGCGTTTATACCGTTCTGCGCTTGGTAAAAAGGATAAAGCAGTTTTATTCTTCGGGTCAGTACGATTACAGCGATACCTCATTTATATAATTTTTTTATGTTTTGGCGCTTTTACACAATAAAAACTATTTTATATAAAAAAATAATTGTTTTTGCATCGCTTTATTCTGAGAGCTATAACTTTTTTATTTTTCTGCTGATGATGCTGTATGGCGGCTTTTTTTTTGCGGGACAAGATGACGTTTTCAGCGGTACCATGGTTATTTATATCCGTCTTTTTGATCGCGTGTTATTCCACTTTTTGTTTGGCGGTATGAGAATAAAGCGTTGTTTTTTGCCTCGTTTTTTTTTTTTTTTTTTTACGGTGTTCACTGAAGGGGTTAACTAGTGATATAGTTTTATAGGTGGGGTTGTTACGGACGCGGCGATACTAAATATGTGTACTTTTATTGTGTGGTGTTTTTTTTATTTAGATAAAGAAATGTATTTATGGGAATATATTTATTTTTTTTTTCTTTATTTAGGAATTTTTTTTTTTTTTTTTTTTTTACACATTTGGAAAAATTTTTTTTTTACTTTTTTACTTTGTCCCAGGAGGGGACATCACAGATCGGTGATCAGACCGTGTGCATAGCACTCGGTCTGATCACCGATGTGACAGGCATGTAACAGAGGCTTGCCGGCGCCTGCTATGAGGATTCTCAGCAGACGCCGGCAAGCAGGGTCATCTTATGACCCGGAAGGAGTCCCGCGGCCATCTTGGATCCGGGGACTCCTTCCAGGTCACCGGAGCAGTGAGATCTCATCGCGCTGCTCCGGTGGGAGAGCGCAGGGAGCCCCCGTCCCTGCGCGATCCCCCTCTATGCCGCTGTCACTATTGACAGCGGCATCAGAGGGGTTAAATGCCCGCGATCGGCGACAGCGCCGATCGTGGGCATTGCTGCGGGGTGTCAGCTGTCATATACAGCTGACACCCGCACCCGATCACC
Organism: Ranitomeya variabilis; assembly: GCF_051348905.1. Lineage (NCBI taxonomy): Eukaryota > Metazoa > Chordata > Amphibia > Anura > Dendrobatidae > Ranitomeya > Ranitomeya variabilis. Next base: position 219,027,573 of record NC_135236.1, on the reverse strand, counting down.
GCGGCGCTCAGCGTGAGACCGCGGTGATCGGGGCGCCGTACTAGTACTGCGGCTGGCACTAATGCAGTGCCGGCAGCGCCGTACTAGTACGGCGCATGTCACGAAGGGGTTAAAACTACCTCACTACTTTCAAGTCCACACTCACTGCAGCAAAACAAACATACTTCTCATGTCTCATATCCTCCGTCTTACAACCCTAAACAGCTATTCAACACTTTAAATTTTTCCTCAGTCCCCCAGTGCCTCCTCCCTCTCCTCTCAGCTTAAAACTTTGACTCATTCTTCAAGAAGATCGTTAAAATCAGAGAAAGCTTTAAGCTATAGACTCATGCATAACTACTCAGCCCTCCTCCTCCAAAACCATCTTCTTCACCACTACAGATCAACCCCTTTATTTTTCAAATCACATTTCACCACCTGTGAACTTGAAGCAATCCAGTCTCACCTGTTGTGATTCGGTTCGTGGGCTCCCCCGGTGGTCTCTTGTGGTACTGGTGTCCTGCAAGCTTTGCCTTCTCAGTTCACCTGTTCCTATCAGGATGTGGGAGTATCCTATTTAACCTTGCTCCTCAGTCATTCTAATGCTGGCCATCAATGTATCCAGAGTGATTCTGTTGCATGTTCCTGCTCCCAGTTTTCTGCTCAGCTAAGTTGGACACTTTAGTCCTTAAGTCTATTTTTGTATGTTTTGTCCAGTTTGCACTTATGTGAATCTCTGCAGCTGGAAGCTCTTGTTGGGCTGAAATTACCACTCCAGTGGCATGAGTTGTCACATGAGTTAAGGTAATTTCAGGATGGTGTTTTGAAGGGTTTTGCAGCTGACCGCGAAGTCCTCTGTTGTATCTTTCTGCTATTTAGTTAGCGGGCCTCTCTGTGCTAAATCTGCTTTCATACTACGTGTGTCTTTTCATCTGCTCTCACCGTTATTATATGTGGGGGGCTGCTATCTCCTGTGGGGACATTCTCTGGAGGCAAGCCAGGTCTGTGTTTTCTTCTACCAGGGGTAGTTAGTTCTCCGGCTGGCGCGCGGCATCTAGAGACAACGCAGGAATGCCCCCTGGCTACTTCTAGTGTGGTGTGTAGGTTTAGCATCGCGGTCAGCTCTAGTTTCCATCACCCGAGAGCTTGTCCGTTTATTCTATGCTTCTGATGTTTCCTTGCCATTGGAAACCATAACAGTATGGCCAGCCCAAATGTTTAATCTATAGGCTGAAGCAGGAGAGAAAAGGAACTGTGTGAAACCTTTTTTTTTTTTTTTTTCCTTCCTCTGAAGTTGCTCTTCAGCTCTAATTGCAGTCTCCTGTTTTCCTCTCCTCTTAACCCCTGAATGGCTCAGACTTTATCTGTTGAAATATGGATCCCCAGAGTCTGGCTACCAATTTGAGTAATCTTGCCTCTAAAGTTCAGAATATACAAGATTTTTTGTTACATGCTCCTCGGTCTGAACCTAAAATTCCTATACCGGAGTTTTTTTCTGGAGATCGATCTTGTTTTCTAAATTTTAAATACAATTGTAAATTGTTTCTTTCGCTGAGATCTCATTCTGCTGGAGATCCTGCCCAGCAAGTAAAAATTGTTATTTCTTTACTGCGGGGTGACCCCCAAAATTGGGCATTTTCATTGGCACCAGGGGATCCTGCGTTGCTCAATGTGGATGCGTTTTTTCTGGCTTTGGGGTTGCTTTATGAGGAACCAAATTTGGAGATTCAGGCTGAGAAAGCCCTAATAGCCCTCTCTCAGGGGCAAGATGAAGCCGAAATATATTGCCAAAAATTTCGAAAATGGTCTGTGCTTACTCAGTGGAATGAGTGCGCTCTGGCGGCAATTTTCAGAGAAGGTCTCTCTGATGCTGTAAAAGACGTCATGGTGGGGTTTCCTGCTCCTACTGGTCTGAATGAGTCCATGACAATGGCAATTCAGATTGATCGGCGTTTACGGGAACGCAAACCTGTGCACCAGTTGGCGGTGTCTTCTGAAGAGGCCCCACAGAGTATGCAATGTGATAGCTTTCTGTCCAGAAGCGAACGACAGATTTATAGGCGCAAAAATCATTTGTGCTTCTATTGTGGAAATTCTACTCATGTTATATCAGCATGCTCTAAACGAACAAAGAAAGTTGATAAATCCTCTGCTATTGGCACTTTGCAGTCCAAGTTTATTTTGTCTGTAACTCTAATTTGTTCGTTATCTTCTATTGTTGCGGATGCGTATGTGGATTCTGGCGCCGCTTTGAGTCTTATGGATTGGTCCTTTGCCAGGCGCTGTGGGTTTGATCTAGAGCCTCTGGAAGTTCCTATACCTTTAAAGGGTATTGATTCTACACCATTGGCTAGTAGTAAACTACAATACTGGACACAAGTGACTATGCGTATGACTCCAGACCATCAAGAGGTGATTCGCTTCCTTGTACTGTATAATCTACATGATGTGTTGGTGCTGGGATTGCCATGGTTGCAAACTCATAACCCAGTCCTTGACTGGAAAACAATGTCTGTACTAAGCTGGGGATGTCAGGGAAATCATGGGGACACATCTTTGGTCTCCATTGCTTCATCTATTCCCTCTGAAATTCCTGAGTTTTTGTCTGATTATCGTGAGGTTTTTGAGGAATCTACTCTTAATTCTCTTCCTCCTCACAGAGATTGCGATTGCGCCATAGATTTGATCCCTGGCAGTAAATTTCCTAAGGGTCGTCTATTCAATCTGTCTGTACCTGAACATGCTGCCATGCGAGAGTATATTAGGGAGTCCTTGGAAAAGGGACATATTCGTCCTTCTTCGTCTCCTCTTGGAGGAGTTCTTTTTCGTAGCTAAAAGCGATGGTTCTTTGAGACCTTGTATTGATTATAGACTCTTGAATAAGATCACAGTCAAGTATCAGTATCCTTTGCCATTGCTGACAGATTTATTTGCTCGCATTGAGGGGGCGAAGTGGTTCTCTAAGATTGATCTTCGCGGTGCGTATAATTTGGTGCGAATTAAGCAGGGGGATGAGTGGAAAACCGCATTTAATACGCCCGAGGGCCATTTTGAGTATTTGGTGATGCCTTTTGGTCTGTCAAATGCCCCTTCGGTCTTTCAGTCTTTTATGCACAATATTTTCCGTGAATATCTGGATAAATTTATGATTGTGTATTTGGACGATATCTTGATTTTTTCGGATGACTGGGAATCTCATGTTCAACAAGTTAGGAGGGTTTTTCAGGTTTTGCGGACCAATTCTCTGTTTGTTAAAGGTTCAAAGTGTGTTTTTGGGGTTCAGAAGATTTCTTTTTTGGGGTACATTTTTTCCCCCTCTTCTATTGAGATGGATCCTGTGAAGGTTCGGGCTATTTGTGACTGGACGCAACCGACTTCTCTTAAGGGCCTTCAGAAATTTTTGGGCTTTGCTAACTTTTATCGTCGATTCATAACTGGTTTTTCTAGCGTTGTCAGGCCTTTGACTGATTTGACTAAAAAGGGTGCTGATGTTGCAGATTGGTCTCCTGCTGCTGTGGAGGCCTTTCGGGAGCTTAAGCGCCGTTTTTCTTCTGCTCCGGTGTTGTGCCAGCCTGATGTTTCTCTTCCTTTTCAGGTGGAAGTTGATGCTTCCGAGATCGGAGCGGGGGCGGTTTTGTCGCAGAAAAGTTCAGATTGTTCAGTGATGAGACCTTGTGCGTTCTTTTCTCGAAAATTTTCGCCCGCCGAGCGAAATTATGACGTCGGTAATCGGGAGCTTTTGGCGATGAAGTGGGCATTCGAGGAGTGGCGTCATTGGCTTGAGGGTGCTAAACATCAGGTGGTGGTTTTGACTGATCACAAAAATTTGATTTATCTTGAGTCGGCCAGACGTCTGAATCCTAGACAGGCGCGCTGGTCGTTGTTTTTCTCCCGGTTTAATTTTGTGGTTTCGTATCTGCCAGGTACTAAGAATGTGAAGGCGGATGCCCTTTCTAGGAGTTTTGAACCTGATTCCCCTGGTGATTCTAAACCTACGGGTATACTTAAGGATGGGGTGATATTGTCTGCTGTCTTCCCAGACCTGCGACGTGCTTTACAAGAGTTTCAGGTGGATCGGCCTGATCGTTGTCCGCCTGGTAGATTGTTTGTGCCGGATGAGTGGACCAATAGAGTCATCTCGGAGGTTCATTCTTCTGCGTTGGCAGGCCATCCGGGAATTTTTGGTACCAGAGATTTGGTGGCTAGGTCCTTCTGGTGGCCTTCCCTGTCTCGGGACGTGCGTACTTTTGTGCAGTCTTGCGATGTTTGTGCTCGGGCCAAGCCTTGTTGTTCTCGGGCTAGTGGGTTGTTGTTGCCCTTGCCTGTTCCTAAGAGGCCTTGGACACACATCTCTATGGATTTTATTTCTGATCTCCTTGTTTCTCAGAAGATGTCCGTCATTTGGGTGGTGTGTGACCGCTTTTCTAAGATGGTTCATTTGGTGCCCTTGCCCAAGCTGCCTTCCTCATCTGAGTTGGTGCCCCTGTTTTTTCAGAATGTGGTTCGGCTGCATGGTATCCCGGAGAATATAGTTTCTGACAGGGGATCTCAGTTTGTGTCCAGATTTTGGCGGGCGTTTTGTGCCAGGATGGGCATTGATTTGTCTTTTTCGTCTGCATTTCATCCCCAGACAAATGGCCAGACGGAACGTACTAATCAGACCTTGGAGACTTATTTGAGGTGTTTCGTGTCTGCTGATCAGGATGACTGGGTCTCCTTTTTGCCGTTGGCTGAGTTTGCCCTTAATAATCGGGCCAGTTCTGCCACTTTGGTCTCCCCTTTCTTTTGCAATTCAGGGTTCCATCCTCGTTTTTCATCTGGTCAGGTGGAGTCTTCGGATTGTCCTGGAGTGGATACCATGGTGGATAGGTTGCATCGTATTTGGGGGCAGGTGGTGGACAATTTGGAGTTGTCCCAGGAGAGGACTCAACGTTTTGCTAATCGCCATCGTCGTGTTGGTCCTCGTCTTCGTGTTGGGGACTTGGTGTGGTTGTCCTCCCGTTTTGTCCCTATGAGGGTCTCTTCTCCTAAGTTTAAGCCTCGGTTCATCGGTCCTTATAAGATTTTGGAAATTCTTAACCCTGTGTCTTTTCGTTTGGACCTCCCAGCATCCTTTGCTATCCATAATGTCTTCCATCGGTCATTATTGCGGAGGTATGAGGTACCACTTGTGCCTTCTGTTGAGCCTCCTGCTCCTGTGCTGGTTGAGGGTGAATTGGAGTACGTGGTGGAGAAAATCTTGGACTCCCGTGTTTCCAGACGGAGACTTCAATATCTGGTGAAATGGAAGGGCTACGGTCAAGAGGATAATTCTTGGGTTACAGCTTCTGATGTTCATGCTTCTGATTTGGTCCGTGCCTTTCATAGGGCTCATCCAGATCGCCCTGGTGGTTCTTGTGAGGGTTCGGTGCCCCCTCCTTAAGGGGGGGGTACTGTTGTGATTCGGTTCGTGGGCTCCCCCGGTGGTCTCTTGTGGTACTGGTGTCCTGCAAGCTTTGCCTTCTCAGTTCACCTGTTCCTATCAGGATGTGGGAGTATCCTATTTAACCTTGCTCCTCAGTCATTCTAATGCTGGCCATCAATGTATCCAGAGTGATTCTGTTGCATGTTCCTGCTCCCAGTTTTCTGCTCAGCTAAGTTGGACACTTTAGTCCTTAAGTCTATTTTTGTATGTTTTGTCCAGTTTGCACTTATGTGAATCTCTGCAGCTGGAAGCTCTTGTTGGGCTGAAATTACCACTCCAGTGGCATGAGTTGTCACATGAGTTAAGGTAATTTCAGGATGGTGTTTTGAAGGGTTTTGCAGCTGACCGCGAAGTCCTCTGTTGTATCTTTCTGCTATTTAGTTAGCGGGCCTCTCTGTGCTAAATCTGCTTTCATACTACGTGTGTCTTTTCATCTGCTCTCACCGTTATTATATGTGGGGGGCTGCTATCTCCTGTGGGGACATTCTCTGGAGGCAAGCCAGGTCTGTGTTTTCTTCTACCAGGGGTAGTTAGTTCTCCGGCTGGCGCGCGGCATCTAGAGACAACGCAGGAATGCCCCCTGGCTACTTCTAGTGTGGTGTGTAGGTTTAGCATCGCGGTCAGCTCTAGTTTCCATCACCCGAGAGCTTGTCCGTTTATTCTATGCTTCTGATGTTTCCTTGCCATTGGAAACCATAACACTCACCTCATCCCAAACCTCACCAGTCTTCATTCCAACCCTAACCTGTTGTGAATTTGGATTCTGGGCTCCCCCGGTGGCTACTGGTGGAATTGAACTGGTGTCTTCATCTTCTCTGTTCACCTGTTCCCATCAAGATGTGGGAGTCGCTATATAACCTTGCTGCTCTGTTAGTTGCTTGCCGGTCAACAATGTTATCAGAAGCCTCTCTGTGCTTGTTCCTGCTCCTAGACAACTACTAGATAAGTTGGACTCTTGTCCATGTTTGTTTTTGCATTTTTGTTCCAGTTCACAGCTGAAGTTTCGTTACTGTGTCTGGAAAGCTCTTGTGAACAGGAATTGCCACTCTGGTGTTATGAGTTAATGCCAGAGTTTTAAAGTAATTTCTGGATGGTGTTTTTGATAGGCTTTTCAGCTGACCATGAAAGTGTCCTTTCTGTCTTCTGCTATGTAGTAAGTGGACCTCAAATTTGCTAAACCTATTTTCATACTACGTTTGTTATTTCATCTCAACTCACCGCCAATACATGTGGGGGGCCTCTGTCTCCTTTCGGGGTATTTCTCTAGAGGTGAGCTAGGACTAATATTTTCCTCTGCTAGTTTTATTTAGTCCTCCGGCTGGTGCTGGGCATCTAGAATCAACGTAGGCATGCTACCCGGCCACTGCTAGTTGTGCGTTAGGTTTAGTTCATGGTCAGCTCAGTTCCCATCTTCCAAGAGCTAGTTCCTATATATGCTTATGCTATGTTCTCTTGCCATTGAGATCATGATAGTTTGACCGGCCTTCAAAGTGTTAATTGTTTGGGCTGAAGCAGGAGAAAAAGAAGTGTTGAAGGGAAATTTTTTTTTTTTTTTTTTCCCCCTCAGAGTTTTGCTGCCTAGCCCTTAATTGCTGTCTAGCTGCTTCTTACCTCCTCTTAACCCTTGAATGGCTCTGTGTCCACCTGTTTGTAATGGATCTTCAGAGTGTAACTGCAGGTTTGAATAATCTCGCCACGAAGGTACAAAATTTGCAAGATTTTGTTTGTCATGCACCTGTATCTGAGCCGAGAATTCCTTTGCCGGAATTTTTCTCGGGGAATAGATCCGGGTTTCAGAATTTTCGAAATAATTGCAAATTATTTTTGTCCCTGAAATCTCGCTCTGCCGGAGACCCTGCACAGCAGGTCAGGATTGTGATTTCCTTGCTCCGGGGCGACCCTCAAGACTGGGCTTTTTCATTGACACCAGGGGATCCTGCGTTGCTCAATGTGGATGCGTTTTTTCTGGCCTTGGGGTTGCTTTATGACGAACCTCATTTGGAGCTTCAGGCAGAAAAAACTTTGATGTCCCTATCTCAGGGGCAAGATGAAGCGGAAATTTACTGCCAAAGATTCCGTAAATGGTCTGTGCTTACTCAGTGGAATGAGTGCGCCCTGGCGGCGACTTTCAGAGAGGGTCTCTCTGATGCCATTAAGGATGTTATGGTGGGGTTCCCTGTGCCTGCGGGTCTGAATGAGTCCATGACAATGGCTATTCAGATCGATAGGCGTTTGCGGGAGCGCAAACCAGTGCACCATCTGGCGGTGTCCACTGAGAAGTCGCCAGAGAGTATGCAGTGTGATAGAATTCTGTCCCGAAGCGAGCGGCAGAATTTTAGACGGAAAAATGGGTTGTGTTTCTATTGTGGTGATTCTACTCATGTTATATCAGCATGCTCTAAGCGCACTAAAAAGCTTGGTAAATCTGTTTCCATTTGCACCTTACCGTCTAAATTTATTCTATCTGTGACCCTGATTTGCTCTTTGTCATCTATTACCACGGACGCCTATGTCGACTCTGGCGCCGCTTTGAGTCTTATGGATTGGTCCTTTGCCAAACGCTGTGGGTATGATTTAGAGCCTTTGGAGACTCCTATTCCTCTGAAGGGGATTGACTCCACCCCATTGGCTAATAATAAACCACAATACTGGACACAAGTAACTATTTGATACAATTACCCATGTATAAGTAAACTGGGAAATACAAGGCTAAAGGCAATAAATATGAAATAAAATTATTTTTAATAAAGATATAATTTAAAAATACATATACAACAGGGAAAATTCATATAAAACAATGTGTGCTGAGAACTATTGGCCGGACAGAAAATCATGCAGAAATGTCTAACGATGTATCGTGCCATCTAAAACTAAGGAATGCACCAAAACAAGAATGTTGAATAGATATTAAATAATGGCAGAGTCAAAAAAAGGGAAAACGTGGAAGCCAATTTCCTACGTCCCTATGCGGCACATACCGCTTGGAAGAAAAATGCTATAACTCCCTCCATGTACCACTAATCAGCTGTATAAATAATCGCACGACAAAGCAACTAATGAATGCCTCTGAGTGCTGCAATCCTGTCAGGCTAATGCAAAATAACAGGTATATGCACAGCCAGCACAACATAGAAACTAATTGCATGAGAGTGTATGAACTTACATGGATAAGTGTCCAATGCCAAGAATGTTCCACAGCGACCCCGACAGCGCCGTTTCGCCTGACCGGCTTCCTCAAATAGGGGGCGTACTCATGCATGGTTCACTGTATCTCTGCACCGTGCACATTTGCATCTTATGCTAGGGTCATCATTGGCACCTTGTGTTTTTTATTTGTGCCCCTCTAACCACATCCGCTTCAGCAGGCTTGCTTCTTGAGACTTTAATATTCACTTTGGAAATGTTTTAGTGGATAGAAGAAATTAGTTTCTATGTTGTGCTGGCTGTGCATATACCTGTTATTTTGCATTAGCCTGACAGGATTGCAGCACTCAGAGGCATTCATTAGTTGCTTTGTCGTGCGATTATTTATACAGCTGATTAGTGGTACATGGAGGGAGTTATAGCATTTTTCTTCCAAGCGGTATGTGCCGCATAGGGACGTAGGAAATTGGCTTCCACGTTTTCCCTTTTTTTGACTCTGCCATTATTTAATATCTATTCAACATTCTTGTTTTGGTGCATTCCTTAGTTTTAGATGGCACGATACATCGTTAGACATTTCTGCATGATTTTCTGTCCGGCCAATAGTTCTCAGCACACATTGTTTTATATGAATTTTCCCTGTTGTATATGTATTTTTAAATTATATCTTTATTAAAAATAATTTTATTTCATATTTATTGCCTTTAGCCTTGTATTTCCCAGTTTACTTATACATGGGTAATTGTATCAAATATGTATTTATTGAGGTGTGCACAACATTTTCTATGGACATATGATAAAACAAGTAACTATGCGTATTAATCCGGATCACCAGGAGATTATTCGCTTTCTGGTGCTGTATAATCTACATGATGATTTGGTACTAGGATTGCCTTGGCTGCAATCTCACAACCCAGTCCTCGACTGGAGAGCTATGTCTGTGTTGAGCTGGGGATGTAAGGGGGCTCATGGGGATGTACCTGTGGTTTCCATTTCATCATCCATTCCCTCTGAAATTCCTGAGTTCCTGTCTGACTATCGTGACGTCTTTGAAGAATCCAAGCTTGGTTCGTTACCTCCGCACCGAGAGTGCGATTGTGCCATAGATTTAATCCCGGGTAGTAAATACCCAAAGGGTCGTTTATTTAATCTGTCTGTGCCTGAACATGCTGCTATGCGAGAATATATAAAGGAGTCCTTGGAAAAGGGACATATTCGTCCATCGTCATCTCCCTTAGGAGCCGGTTTTTTCTTTGTGTCAAAAAAAGACGGCTCTTTGAGACCATGTATTGATTATCGGCTTTTGAATAAAATCACTGTTAAATATCAATACCCATTGCCGTTGCTGACTGATTTGTTTGCTCGCATAAAGGGGGCCAAGTGGTTCTCTAAGATTGACCTTCGTGGGGCGTATAATTTGGTGCGAATCAGGCAGGGGGTTGAGTGGAAAACCGCATTTAATACGCCCGAGGGCCACTTTGAGTATTTAGTGATGCCTTTTGGTCTTTCTAATGCTCCGTCAGTTTTCCAGTCCTTTATGCATGATATTTTTCGCGATTATTTGGATAAATTTATGATTGTGTATCTGGATGATATTCTGATTTTTTCGGATGACTGGGACTCTCATGTCCAGCAAGTCAGGAGGGTTTTTCAGGTTTTGCGGTCTAATTCTTTATGTGTGAAGGGTTCTAAGTGTGTTTTTGGGGTACAGAGGATTTCCTTTTTGGGATATATTTTTTCCCCCTCTTCCATTGAAATGGATCCTGTCAAGGTTCAAGCTATTTGTGATTGGACGCAGCCCTCTTCTCTTAAGAGTCTTCAGAAATTTTTGGGCTTTGCTAACTTTTATCGTCGATTTATTGCTGGTTTTTCGGATATTGCTAAACCATTGACCGATTTGACTAAGAAGGGTGCTGATGTTGCTGATTGGTCCCCTGATGCTGTGGAGGCCTTTCGGGAGCTTAAGCGCCGTTTTTCCTCTGCCCCTGTGTTGCGTCAGCCTGATGTTGCTCTACCTTTTCAGGTTGAGGTCGACGCTTCTGAGATCGGAGCTGGGGCAGTGTTGTCGCAGAAAAGTTCTGACTGCTCCGTGATGAGGCCTTGTGCCTTCTTTTCCCGTAAATTTTCGCCCGCTGAGCGGAATTATGATGTTGGGAATCGGGAGCTTTTGGCCATGAAGTGGGCTTTTGAGGAGTGGCGCCATTGGCTTGAGGGGGCCAGACATCAGGTGGTGGTATTGACTGACCACAAAAATTTGATTTATCTTGAGACCGCCAGGCGCCTGAATCCTAGACAGGCGCGCTGGTCATTATTTTTCTCTCGGTTTAATTTTGTGGTGTCGTACCTACCGGGTTCTAAGAATGTTAAGGCGGATGCCCTTTCTAGGAGTTTTGAGCCTGACTCGCCTGGTAACTCTGAGCCCACAGGTATCCTTAAGGATGGAGTGGTATTGTCAGCCGTTTCTCCAGACCTGCGGCGGGCCTTGCAGGAGTTTCAGGCGGATAGACCTGATCGTTGCCCACCTGATAAACTGTTTGTTCCTGATGATTGGACCAGTAGAGTCATCTCTGAGGTTCATTCTTCTGCGTTGGCAGGTCATCCTGGCATTTTTGGTACCAGGGATTTGGTGGCAAGGTCCTTCTGGTGGCCTTCCCTGTCACGAGATGTGCGAGGCTTTGTGCAGTCTTGTGACGTTTGTGCTCGGGCCAAGCCTTGTTGTTCTCGGGCTAGTGGATTATTGTTGCCCTTGCCTATTCCTAAGAGGCCTTGGACGCACATCTCGATGGATTTTATTTCAGATCTGCCTGTTTCTCAGAAGATGTCTGTCATCTGGGTGGTGTGTGACCGTTTTTCTAAGATGGTCCATTTGGTTCCTCTGCCCAAGTTACCTTCTTCTTCCGAGTTGGTTCCTCTGTTTTTTCAAAATGTTGTTCGTTTGCATGGTATTCCTGAGAATATCGTTTCTGACAGAGGGACCCAATTCGTGTCTAGATTTTGGCGGGCATTCTGTGCTAGGATGGGCATAGATTTATCTTTTTCGTCCGCTTTCCATCCTCAGACGAATGGCCAGACCGAGCGGATTAATCAGACCCTGGAGACATATCTGAGGTGTTTTGTGTCTGCTGACCAGGATGATTGGGTTGCTTTTTTGCCATTGGCGGAGTTCGCTCTCAATAATCGGGCCAGCTCTGCCACTTTGGTGTCCCCGTTTTTCTGTAATTCGGGGTTTCATCCTCGATTTTCCTCTGGTCAGGTGGAATCTTCGGATTGTCCTGGAGTGGATGCTGTGGTGGAGAGATTGCATCAGATCTGGGGGCAGGTGGTGGACAATTTGAGGTTGTCCCAGGAGAAGACTCAGCTTTTTGCCAACCGCCACCGTCGTGTTGGTCCTCGGCTTTCTGTTGGGGATTTGGTGTGGTTGTCTTCTCGTTTTGTCCCTATGAGGGTCTCTTCTCCTAAGTTTAAGCCTCGGTTTATCGGCCCGTATAAGATATTGGAGATTCTTAACCCTGTTTCCTTCCGTTTGGACCTCCCTGCATCCTTTTCTATTCATAACGTTTTTCATCGGTCATTATTGCGCAGGTATGAGGTACCGGTTGTGCCTTCCGTTGAGCCTCCTGCTCCGGTGTTGGTTGAGGGTGAGTTGGAGTACGTTGTGGAGAAGGTCTTGGACTCTCGTGTTTCCAGACGGAGACTCCAGTATCTGGTCAAGTGGAAGGGATACGGCCAGGAGGATAATTCTTGGGTGAATGCATCTGATGTTCATGCCTCCGATCTGGTTCGTGCCTTTCATAGGGCCCATCCTGATCGCCCTGGTGGTTCTGGTGAGGGTTCGGTGCCCCCTCCTTGAGGGGGGGGTACTGTTGTGAATTTGGATTCTGGGCTCCCCCGGTGGCTACTGGTGGAATTGAACTGGTGTCTTCATCTTCTCTGTTCACCTGTTCCCATCAAGATGTGGGAGTCGCTATATAACCTTGCTGCTCTGTTAGTTGCTTGCCGGTCAACAATGTTATCAGAAGCCTCTCTGTGCTTGTTCCTGCTCCTAGACAACTACTAGATAAGTTGGACTCTTGTCCATGTTTGTTTTTGCATTTTTGTTCCAGTTCACAGCTGAAGTTTCGTTACTGTGTCTGGAAAGCTCTTGTGAACAGGAATTGCCACTCTGGTGTTATGAGTTAATGCCAGAGTTTTAAAGTAATTTCTGGATGGTGTTTTTGATAGGCTTTTCAGCTGACCATGAAAGTGTCCTTTCTGTCTTCTGCTATGTAGTAAGTGGACCTCAAATTTGCTAAACCTATTTTCATACTACGTTTGTTATTTCATCTCAACTCACCGCCAATACATGTGGGGGGCCTCTGTCTCCTTTCGGGGTATTTCTCTAGAGGTGAGCTAGGACTAATATTTTCCTCTGCTAGTTTTATTTAGTCCTCCGGCTGGTGCTGGGCATCTAGAATCAACGTAGGCATGCTACCCGGCCACTGCTAGTTGTGCGTTAGGTTTAGTTCATGGTCAGCTCAGTTCCCATCTTCCAAGAGCTAGTTCCTATATATGCTTATGCTATGTTCTCTTGCCATTGAGATCATGACACTAACCCATCTCTTCAACCTGTCACAAAAAAGTGTCTTCCCCTCATGCTTCAAATATGCCTTAATCACATCCATACTCAAAAAACCCTCCCTTGAGTCATCCTGTCTAGCTATTGCTGGAACAACACATCCATTTTGAACTGTTCTCCCACCTCTCCTACTGCTCCCTCTTCAACCGCATACAATCTGGCTTCCGACCGCATTATTCCACTAAAATTGCCCTGACTAAAGTCACCAATGACCTACCAACTGCCAAATCCAAGCAACCCTACTGTGTCTTCCTCCTCCTGGACCTGTCTTCTGCCTTAGACACAGGGGACCATTCTATCTTACTACAGATTATCTCATCTCTTGGCATCACAGTCTTAGCCTTATCTTGCATCTCGTCATACCTAACAGACTGGACATTCAGAATCTCCTACTTACACACCACCTCCTCATCTCATCCCCAGTCTGTTGGTGTCCCCCAAGGTTCAGTTCTAGGACCCCTGCTCGTCTCCTCTATACTGATGACACACAGATCTACCTTTCTGGACCCAATATCACCTTCTTATGAACTAGAACCACACAATGTTTCATCTTTTTTCCGTGCTAGATTTCTAAATTTTAAGATGGATAGAATAGAATTCATCATCTTTTCACCATCTCACTCAACCTCCCCACAACAGACCTATCCATCAGTCAATGGCTGCTCACTCTCCCCAGTCCCACAAGCGCACTGCCTTGGGATAACCCTTGACTCTGACCTTCCTTCAAACCACACATCCAGGTCCTTTCCATTCCTGCCGACTCCAACTCAAAAATATCTCCCGGATCCACACATTTCCTAACCAAGAATCTGCAAAAACACAAGTGCATGCCCTCATCATCTCCTGTCTCGACTACTGCAATCTTCTGCTTGGTGGCTTTAACTCTAACACTCTTGCAACCCTCCAATGTATCCTAAATTCTGCTGCCTGACTAATCCACCCATCCCTCTGCTATTCCCCATGACTTGGGTCTTCCAAATGAACAATGAAGTACCTGAAGCATAGTGTCAAAATGGTAACAAAGTGGCTTAAGGACAACAAAGTCAATGTTTGGGTCTTCCAAATGGACAATGAAGTACCTGAAGCATAGTGTCAAAATGGTAACAAAGTGGCTTAAGGACAACAAAGTCAATGTTTTGGAGTGGTCATCACAAAGCCCTGATCTCAATCCTATTGAAAATTTATAGGCAAAGCTGAAAAGGCAGGTGCGAGCAAGTTGACCTACAAATCTGGATCAGTTCAGTTTTGTCAGGAGGAATAGGCTCAAATTCCGACCAACTATTGTTAGAAGCTTGTGAAACGATATCCCAAACGTTTGACCCAAGTCACTCAGTTTAAGGGCAATAGTACCAAATACTAATGAAATGTATGTACGCTTTGAGTTTGCAGTAATAAAAATGCCTTAAAACATTACCTCTCACCCATTATTCTGACATTTGGCAAATATTAATAATTACGGTAATCCTACTTGACCTAAAACAGGAAAGGTTATCTGATTTCATATTAGATATTGAAAAAAACATGCATGTCTTTTTATATAGTGTATGTAAACTTCTAGTTTCAACTGTACCTGCATGTAACCTCCGATCCTCACAAGATCTCCTTCTCTACTCCCCTCTTATCTTCTCTTCCTTCAATTGCATACAAGATTTTTCCAGTGCATCTACTCAGGAACTCTCTACCCCAACATGTCAGACTCCCGCATATCGTGGAAACCTTCAAAATGAACCTGAAGACCTACCCCTTCTGACAAGCCTACGGCCTGCAGTAACCCTCTCGCATCCCTTGTAGATTGGGTCCTCTCTCCTCCTGTACCAGTTGGTGACTCATTTTGTTCAAGATTATTGCACTTGTTTTTTGCTATGTATACCCCTTTTCGCATGTAAAGCGACATGGAATAAATGGTGCTATACTAAGAAATAATAATACATTCATAAAAACATTTCTCCATGGTTGTTTAACCCCTTAACTACTGCCGATACGCCTTTTAACAGCGGCAGTTAAGGGTACTTAAACCACAGCGCCGCTTTTTAACGACGCTGAGGTTTAAGGGTATAGCGCCCTCCCAGAGTCGGAATTTCTCCAGGGTCTCGGCTACTGGGGGAGCTGAGACCCCAGAGAACATTATTTGGGTTGGTTTTTACCAACCCCATCGTTATTAACGGTATAACGGCGACCGCAAAAAGAAAAGTCTGATTTTCCACTTAATAGGGTCCCACCATCAACCCCCCCCCCGGTTCCTGTGGTGTCCCTGCTTGCCCCCATGAAGTCCCCTGGGCCGCCGGCATCTTCTTCCAGGAGAAAATGGCGGGCGCATGCACAGTGCCTGTCGACATCTGCTGGCCGGCACCTGGCAACAATAGGAAATTTTTTCGATTGGTTTATTTTGATCACTGTAATAGACCCTATCACACTGATCAAAATAAAATAAAAAAAAACCCCAGTAAATAAAACCCCCTTTTATCACCCCCTTATTTAGGAAAAAATAATGAAATAACAAAAATAAATTGATTTCCATTTTCCATTAGGGTTAGAGGTGGGCTAAAGTGAGTTGGGCTAAAGTTAGGGTTAGGACTGGGATTAGGGGTGTGTTAGGGTTATGGGTGTGTTGGGGTTAGGTTTGTGGTTAGGGTTGGGATTAGGGTTAGGGGTGTTTGGCGTTAGGGTTGGAGTTAGAATTGGGGGGTTTCCTACTGTTTAGGTACATCAGGGGGTCTCCAAACACAACATGGCGCCACCATTGATTCTAGCCAATTTTGCGTTCAAAACGGTGCTCCCTCCCTTCTGAGCCCTGCCATGCACCCAAACAGTGGGTTTTCCCCACATATGGGGTATCGATGTAGTCAGGAGAAATTGCACAACAAATTTTGTGGTTCATTTTCTCCTGATACCCTTGTGGAAATAAAAAAAAATTAGTTCCAAAGTAAATTTTTTGTGAATAAAGTAAAATGTTCATTTTTTCCTTCAACATTGCTTTCATTCTCGTGAAGCACCTGAAGGGTTAATAAACTTCTAGAAGATGGTTTTGCGCACCTTGACGGGTGCAGTTTTTAGAATGGTATCACTTTGGGTATTTTCTGTTATATTGACCCCCCAAACTCACTTCAAATGTGAGGTGGTCCCTAAAAAATGGTTTTGTAAATTTTGTTGGAAAAATGAGAAATTGCTGGTCAACTTTTAACCCTTAAAACTTCCTAACAAACAAAAATGTTGCTTCCAAAATTGTTCTGATGTAAAGTAGACATGTGAGAAATGTTACTTATTAACTAGTTTGTGTGATACCACCCTCTGATTTAAAAGCATAAAAATTCAAAGTTTGAAAATTGCAAAATTTTCACCATATTTCCATTTTTTTTCATAAACGCAAGTCATATCGAAGAAATGTTACCACTAACATGAAGTAAAATATGTCACAAAAAAACAGTCTCGGAATCAGTGGGATCCGTTGAAGAGTTCCAGAGTTATAACCACATAAAGTGACACTGGTCAGAATTGTAAGGGTGTGTGTCCACGGTCAGGAAACATTGCGTGTTTGAGGCTACGTAGCGCCGCAGGGTCAAACAGGCAGCGTCCAGATGTTACAGCATAGTGGAGGGGATTTCATGAAATCCCGTCTCCACGATGCGTTAAAACACGAACGCAGCAGACCCGCGTAAACGGACATGCGGCGCGTCTTTTCAGAACGCAGCATGTCTGTTTACAATGCGGCGACGCTCCGTCGCCGCACCGTAAATTTCCCATAGATAATCATTAGATGCGGTAAAATCGCATCTAATGATTAGTCACATGCGTAGTAACTGCGTAAAGGCAGATTACTATGCATGTCTCCTAATTTAAATAAGCTCTTACCTGTCCAGCCGCCAGAAGTCCTGCGTCAACTGCAGTTCTCGCGGTAAGCCAAGTTCTCGCGATAACTTGGCTTACTGCGAGAACTGCCGTGCACGTGACCGTGGGTTATCTCTGGTCACTAGTCTGTTTCTCACGATCAGCTGATTGTGAGAACACTGGAGAGTTATTTCCAGCGATCATCTACAAGCTCTGCTATGTCTGGATGTCAGGCATCCAGATGTAGCAGAGCTCGTCCTGGGACACTTGTTATTAAGGACTATGTCGGACTCCGGGAGTATACTGTTGGTTTATTTTTATTTTTTCCAGGAGACGAGGGTATCGCATGGATTGAGCGTACAATAAAAATATGGTCAAAACTGTGTGTTTTATTTCAGCTGTCTGCGTAGCCTTTCTGGGTATAAATTATAGGGGGACCCCACGCCATTTTTTTTTTGGGAGGGCCCCCTATTTATATAGCCAGTAAAGGCTAAATATACAGCGGTGGGCTGATATTCACAGCCTGGGAAGATTCATGGGTATTAACCCCTTCCCAGGCTACAAACATCAGTCCCCCAGTCGTTGGCTTTCCCGCTCTGGCGCAGAAAACTGCACGGGAGCCCACGCCATTTTTTTTTCACATTTTTAAAAATTAAACAGATATTGCTTTTAAGGCCAGGGTCACACTTGCGAGAAACTCACACGAGTCTCTCGCCTCAATACCCGACACTGCTGCCGGCACTCGGACCGGAGCGTTCAGCTACATAGAAATACATGCAGCCGCACGCTCTGGTCCCAAGTGCCGGCGGCAGTAGCGGGTATTGAGGCGAGAGACTTGTGCGAGTTTCTCGCATGTGTGATCCCGGCCTAACTCTTTATTAACATTTTATTATGTTTATTACTAAACATCGGGCTTGGTATTATCTATCTATCATCTATTATCTATCTATCATCTATCTACCTATACAAGTCACTAGTTCGACCGCACTTAGAATACTGTGCACAGTTCTGGTCTCCGGTGTATAAGAAAGAAATAGCTGAACTAGAGCGGGTGCAGAGAAGAGCGACCAAGGTTATTAGAGAACTGGGGGGTCTGCCATACCAAGATAGGTTATTACACTTGGGGCTGTTTAGTTTGGAAAAACAAAGGCTAAGGGGGGATCTTATTTTAATGTATAAATATATGAGGGGACAGTACAAAGACCTTTCTGATGATCTTTTTAATCATAGACCGGTGACAGGGACAAGGGGGCATCCTCTACGTCTGGAGGAAAGAAGGTTTAAGCATAATAACAGACGCGGATTCTTTACTGTAAGAGCAGTGAGACTATGGAACTCTCTGCCATATGATGTTGTAATGAGTGATTCATTACTTAAATTTAAGAGGGGACTGGATGCCTTTCTTGAAAAGTATAATGTTACAGGGTATATATACTAGATTCCTTGATAGGGCGTTGATCCAGGGAACTAGTCTGATTGCCGTATGTGGAGTCGGGAAGGAATTTTTTACCCCAATGTGGAGCTTACTCTTTGCCACATGGTTTTTTTTTGCCTTCCTCTGGATCAACATGTTAGGGCATGTTAGGTTAGGCTATGGGTTGAACTAGATGGACTTAAAGTCTTCCTTCAACCTTAATAATTATGTAACTATGTATCTACCTATTATCTACCAATATATCTATCTCTCTATAGATATATCTATAGATAGATAGATATATCGATAGATAATAGATAGATACAATAGATACAATAGATACGATAGATAGATAATAGATAGAGCTATAGATAGGTATGATGGATACGATAGATAGATCTATCTATAGTATCCATCTATATCTATATATCGCTCTATCTGTGATCCCTCATTTCTCAGGCCTGTGTTTAAGTAATTTAGAAAGAAAAAACGTAAGCAAGAACCAATCATAATTAGTAGTACAACATTTTATTGGCAAAAACACAAAAAGACAAACAAGGTTACTAAAATGTGGGAAACCAAAAAGCTGGCACCATACACCCATGACATGTTATATAGAGGTTGTACATAAAAGCTGATAAAGTAGAACACTTCACACTTTTGCATACAAGCAAAAAAAACAAAAAACAAAACAGGAAATCCTAAAGAGATGTGAAGGACTATAAAGATAAGTAATCAAATAGTACAAAGGTTACCTCTTATAGGTGATAATGCCTGCCCCAATGCACATTTCGGCTTTTGCCTTCTTCTGGGGGTGGCATCATACCAACAAGGAGCATGGTTACATAGTTTGCAGCAGACCAATCATAAAACAAGTCACAAAGAGAAATTTACTAACAGCGCTTCTGTATGGCCGAGAGTATGCAGGCAGATCCAGAACTTGGTATTTAAATCAGTGGGATGGATGATTTTAGTGTTTGGGGACTGGTATGTGTTTCCAGCCAATCATATGCCAGTGACATCAATAGGCTAATCTCCATATCTCTGTATCTCATGAATACATTTACCACCCCTTATTTAAAAAGAAGCAGATATTGTTGGACTCTCCATGCATGTGTTGTGACAGTGAAACATGCAGCTGTGGCGCAGGACAACTGATCAGCCGGCGCAATCTAGGAAGCCGGGCTCCCTCTGTAGCTTATTCGGTAAGCGCTATAGCTTGCCGAATAAGGAGGGAGCCGAATATATTCACTCATCTCTAAGATGACATTTAACCAAATTATTCATGTTGAACTCCATGCACAAGGTAATAGTGGCTGCAGAGCAGAATAAAACATTTTTTTTTCCGTTATTTGTTAAATTTCACATCTATGGTGATGAGATATTATCAAAGTATTCGGCACCTAATGAGTTAACTTTTGTTCAGTCCAAGTGGGTATTATCAGATAGCAACTACTACAGAGAGAAAGACACCAACCAGTGAAAACTATCTAATAACACCTACTTGACTTAACTAAGGGTACCGTCACACATTGAAATTTTCATCGCTGCGACGGCACGATTCGTGACGTCGCAGCGTCGTATAATCATCGCTCCAGCGTCGTAGACTGCGGTCACACGTTGCAATCACGGCGCTGGAGCGATGCCGAAGTCCCCGGGTAACCAGGGTAAACATCGGGTAACTAAGCGCAGGGCCGCGCTTAGTATCCCGATGTTTACCCTGGTTACCAGCGTAAACGTAAAAAAACAAACAGTACATACTCACCCATCGGTGTCCTTCAGGTCCCTTGCCGTCTGCTTCCTGCTCTGAGTGCAGCCGTACAGTGAGAGCAGATCGCAGCACCGCTGCGCTCTGCTCTCACTTTCCGGCCGGCACTCAGAGCAGGAAGCAGACGGCAAGGGACCTGAAGGACACCGACGGGTGAGTATGTACGGTTTGTTTTTTTACGTTTACGCTTGTAACCAGGGTAAACATCGGGTTACTAAGCGCGGCCCTGCGCTTAGTTACCCGATGTTTACCCTGGTTACAAGCGAAGACATCGCTGGATCGCTGTCACACACAACGATCCAGCGATGTCAGCGGGTGATCAAGCGACGAAAGAAAGTTCCAAACGATCTGCTACGACGTACGATTCTCAGCAGGGTGTCTGATCGCAGTAGCGTGTCAGACACAGCGAGATCGTAACGATATCGCTAGAACGTCACGAATCGTAACGTCGTAGCGATGGAAATTTCAATGTGTGACGGTACCCTAAAGTTAACTCATTAGGTGTAAAATACTTTCATTCCTAATATCTCCGCAACAGACAAAAACGTTTTATGCCACTCTGCAGCCCCTATTATATTGTGTGTCCAGCATATAACGAAACATTTGGTGAAAGACCCTTTTTAAGTCTGAGGGGGCGTTACCAGAGATTTTTCCCTGGGAGTGTGTAATTCTTCCACTGTATGAGTTTGACCAATCATAAGCAGGTAACAACTTAAAGGGGAAAAACATGTCCCCACATGCTCAAACTGGTGAAAGGTCCTTTAAAGGGAATCTGTCACTCCAAAAATCGTATATGAGCTAAGGCCACCGGCATAAGGGGCTTATCTGCAGCATTTTGTAATGCTGTAGATAAGCCCCTGATGTAACCTGAAAGATAAGAAATAAAGGTTAGATTATACTCACCCAGGGGCGGTCCCGCTGCGGTCCGGTCCGATTGGCGTCGCGCTCCGGTACAGCGCCTCCCATCTTCATACGATGACGTCCTCTTCTTGTCTTCTTGCCGCGGCTCCGGCGTACTTTGTCTGTCCTGTTGAGGGCAGAGCAAAGTACTGCAGTGCGTAGGCGCCGGGAAAGGTCAGAGAGGCCCAGCGCCTGCGCACTGCAGTACTTTGCTCTGCCCTCAACAGGGCAGACAAAGTACGCCTGCGCCGGAGACAAGACATGGCAGGAAGACAAGAAGACATCATTGTATGAATATGGGAGGCACTGGACCTGGACCGTGACGCCAATCGGACCCGAAACGAACCGGGACCACCCCTGGGTGAGTATAATATAACCTATTTTTGTTACCTTTCAGGTTACATTGGGGGCTTATCGTCAGCATTACAGAATGCTGTAGATAAGCCCCTGATGCCGGTGGCCTTAGCTCATATATGATTTTTGGGGTGACAGATTCGCTTTAACTCCTTCACGTTGTGGATAATTTTAATTTTCTTTTCCATCTTTCCGAGAGCCATAACTTTTATATTTCTTCTTTGAATACTTGTATGACTACTTGTTATTTGGTAGGGCAGGGCAGGCTTTAATTTTGAATTTCACTATTAATATTACTAAATAATTTAACAATAAATGGGAAAAAATTCTAAGTAGGGTGAACTGGTAAAAAAATGCAATTTTTACATTGTTTTAAGGATTTGTTTTTATTGTTTATTGTGCAGTAAAAACAACCCACCAAATTGATTCTCTGGGTCAGTACGATGGCAGCGATACCAAACTGGTGCAGATATTATTGTATTTTGGTGGTTACACTTTCAGAACTTTGCTAACAAAATGTGTTTGTTAATGACATTTTATGAGACAGATCTATTATTTTTCCATCCTGTAAGAGGGCTCTTTCTTTCATGTGGAGAGATGTAGTTTTTATTACTATCATTAAAAGTTAATATGTAATTTTCATCATTTTTTATTCCATCTTTCATTTGAGATGCAAGAAGATCGAAAAATGCTAATTTAGAGGTTTCTATTTTTTTTCTCCTTTACAGTATGGGTTAATTTTATCACATCACGATTTTACAGACACAATGTGTTATTTTATTTTTTTTCATTTAATTAGAAATTGGGAAAAGGGGGTGATTCAAACAAATATTTCCGAAACTTAATTTTTGATATTTGTAAAAACCTTTATATTTTATTAGCTCTTGCTTATTTTTTTAGTCCCTTCAGTAACTTGAACCTGTGATCGTTTGTACTATATACTACAATACTTTGGTTATGCAGTATATAATAAAAATGAGGATCTCTTATGATACACAGCAATGGATTGGGCTTCATCCGACTGCACCGATAGTAGACAGGGGTCTTATGCAAGCCTCCTGCTGATAAGATAACCCATAGTCACCCAGCAATTATTTCAATGCCGCTGTCATAAAATGAAGATGGAATCTAAATGTTTAAAACGATCTCTGCTGCTAGAGGAAGGCTTTATAATGCAGCCAGCTCCTGCAGTTTCTGAACCCACTATATACATCCACATCCAACCATTGAATCATGGATATTTAGGTGGCAAACACATGGATTCTGTAAAAGATTTTTAGATATAGGGGACACCCTAAGAATTTTTTCAAATGCTGTTGTTCTAGAGTCTAGAAAACTGATACGTTTCTTGGACCTGAAAAGTCTCCTATTTTGCATCTTCATGCTGGTGATGATGAGTGTGGAGGACATATTGTGGTATAATCGCTAATGAAATAAAAAACTAAAAAGATTGCATTATTTGAAACAAATATCCAATGCATGAGATGTGAAAAATAATAAAATAACATTTCTATTTGCCTGATAAAT
Organism: Ranitomeya variabilis; assembly: GCF_051348905.1. Lineage (NCBI taxonomy): Eukaryota > Metazoa > Chordata > Amphibia > Anura > Dendrobatidae > Ranitomeya > Ranitomeya variabilis. The sequence continues at coordinate 219,004,583 of NC_135236.1, read as the reverse complement.
TTCTCACTGCTACCATGTTACCACTCTGGCAGGCTTTGTTAACTTGGTTGCAGTGGTCGAAGGTCACATTACTGATTGGCTACAGTGGTTATGGTTCACACAACTGATTGGCTGTACTGGTTGTGTGTCAAACCAATGATTTATGGTAATACATCAAAACGAAGTGCTGCCTAGACCAACGGCAAAGCTTCCAAGATCAAAATACCATCAAATAATAGAACAGAGAAGCACCAAGCCATAAAATAACACAGTTTTATTAAATCAAAATATTTAAAAAATATACATTAAAAAAAGTTAAATATGTTTTAGTACCACCATATAAAGGCAGAGTGATGCTGATGGGAGAAATATGGGAACATAGCATACATTAAAGAAAATGTTTCAATTAACCAAGTAACAGTCAGGGTCTATAAATGAACAGAGTAACGGGAGCCAAAAAACTAAGCTTCCCAACAGTGTTTAGAATCCCAAAGAAACTAACATCTAACATATACAACAGATCCCAAGATTCCTCCAAAATATACACAGAAAATAGCAATTTATAAAGAGCCTAAGTAGGCTTGTAAAATATGAAAAGTCTTTTAATGGTACAGTAACCAAGTATCCTAAATGTAGATGTAACATTGTAAGGAAACATGGGGGGACATTACCTTTAAGTGGCTGCATTGGTCATACCACTCATTGGCTGCACTGGTCATGGGTCACACTACTCATTGCCTGCACTGGTCATAGGTCACACCACTCATTGGCTGCAGTGGTCATGGGTCACACCACTCATTGGCTGCAGTGGTCATAGGTCAAACCACTCATTGGCAGCAATGGTCATGGGTCACACCACTCATTGGCTGCAGTAGTCATGGGTCACACCACTCATTGGCTGCAGTGGTCATGGGTCACACCAATCATTGGCTGCATTAGTCATGGGTCACACCACTCATTGGCTGCAGTGGTCATAGATCAAACCACCCATTGGCTGCACTGGTCATAGGTCACACCACTCATTGCCAGCAGAGATCATGGGTCACAGCACTCATTGGCTGCAGTGGTCATAGGTCAAATCACTCATTGGCAGCAATGGTCGTTGGTCACACCACTCATTGGCAGCAGTGATCATGGGTCACAATGCTAATTGAGGGCTGTGATTATGGATAACACCACTGATTAGATGAATTTGTGAAGAGTTATACCACTGATTAACTGCAGTGGTCAAAGCTAACGACGTAATATCTGCACTGGAAATATGTTACATCACCGATTGGCTGCAGTAGTCATGGTTCACATCACCGATTGAAAGCTATGGCCATGGGTAACACCACTCATTGGCTGCTATGGCCATGGGTAACACCACTCATTGGCTGGAACACGTTGGGTTACACCACTGATTGATTGCATTGGTGATGGGTCACACCAGTGATCGGTTGCAGTGGTCACATGTGCAGCCAAGTAAACAAAGACCAGTGGGGAGCACCATTGGTGGGGAATTGAACAGATAAACGTCCTTTCGTATCTTCTCACATGCCCCACATTTGCCAACATTTTGCCAAATGTGAAAACCCCATTAAAAGCCAGGAATCCGCACCTGAAGCCCAGAATTGTGCCAAGTCCTACTAATAATTATGATCTTTATTACGGTAGCGCCAGCACATGGGGCGGCAGCGTACAAGTCAGGGGGCCCCGGTGCAGACCCCAGATTGGTGACTTGTGTCGTTAGGAGCGAGGGTCCGGCTCACAAGAGCTTACACTCTATGAGGCGGGGGTGACACCACCAGTAACAGATTGCACAGCGGGCCAATGGTAATACTAGGAGGCTGCCAACAACCATGAAAATTCTAAACTTCTTCTAAAAACCATCAGCTAGAAATAAAAATAACTGTCAAGTTAAAAAAAAAAAAAAAACACAAAACAAAATAAAAATGGCTCCTGCTTGTGAGTGTGGCCACAGCCATTAGGCTCCTCTCCCAGCTGATGGCGGCTGGGACTCTCCTCATGGCGATGGTGTCCTCCCCTTTCCTTCGCACTGCGCCTCTTGCCTACAAATGGCGCTGTGCCGGGGCAGGACAGCACATGCTCCCCGGCCTGCGCGCCTCCAGCACACTAGCAGGCTTGTCCGACCTACCATTACCCAGCATTCACCGCAGCGAGTTCACGCGAACTCCCCGTTAGCAGCCCCGGCGCGGCGCGTTATCTGCCCGAGCCATTGTGCCCTGCTGGCCGCCATAGCTACCACGGTAAGCCTCCTTTCTTTCCGTCCCCGCCGCTCTGCCCGTCTCCGGGGCCGCCTGTGTCGGCCTGCGCTGGAGTCCCCGAGCTGAGGCATCGCAGGGGGAGGTGGGGTAAACACCAGAGCTGGTGTGCCGACCAGCAGCCATGTCGGACGCCATCTTTGGTGAGCCGTGCGTGTTGTTGCAGCTGCCCGTACAAACAGGCGGTGGGTGAGGAGCTGAGAGGAGATTATTAAGCGTCACACGGACGAATTTCCTGTCATTAAGTTGACGCGCGCCTTGTGCGGTGCCCGCCGCTGCCCGTGGTGGTGCCGCTGCCACACAAAGGAGGCGGATGGCGGCGGCGCCCCCTCCCCCCCGCGCTGGTGGGCGCACTACCTGCGCCTCTTGTCGATGCCTCCTAATAAGTCCGCTGTACATAATAATAGTGGTAATTTCCAGTGCAGCAGAGGTGGCACCGTGCCCCCCACTGAGGTGCCGGCCTGAGGAGGAGAGCAGGGCACAGACCATCTCTACCATGATGTTGGTGATGTAGCTACACGTGCATCTGTCATCCATGGGGCACGGCTCCTTGGCACACGGCTTTACCCCCTCATCCTGGCACTGACGTCTCGGGGGTTGCCACTTCTGGTGGGTGATGTCAGGTGATGGCGCTCTGCGCTTGGTTCTTCGATGGCAAAAATATTGTGGTCAGACAGTAACATCACAACACTGATGGACCGCACTAGGGCTCGTTCAGACACCACTGACTTCTCTTATCAAGCAGTGCATGAAAAAATAAAAAGACTAATAATATATATATTTTTTTAAATTTTCATTGGTAAGTTGGGTCCATGACTCAGGATAAAAATCCGGCATGTCGCAAAGGTTGTATGAACCGTATAATAAATGTGTGCACCACTCACACCTGAATTAGGCCTCGGACATTCCAGATGAGACTGTTAATAATAAATAATCTTTATTTTTATATAGCGCTAACATATTCCGCAGTGCTTTACAGGTTGCACACATTATCAGCGCTGTCCCCGATGGAGCTCACAATCTAAATTCCCTATCAGTATGTCTTTGGAATGTGGGAGGAAACCGGAGAAGCCAGAGGAAACCCACACAAACACGGGGAGAACATACAAACTCCTTGCAGATGTTGTCCTTGGTGGGATTAGAACCCAGGACTCCAGCGCTGCAGTGCTAACCACTGAGCCACCGTGCTGCCTTACAGTAGCAGCGTTTTGGATGAAATTGTACAAAATGTCATCACGATGCTGCACAACTTGTCAATTTGGGGTGTAGACTTTGCATTGCAAAGGGATAATCTCTGCCAAATCCAAAGCATTTGGTGCTGATTTTACTGCTGTTGACATTCTGCAGCATGAATGTTCAATGTAGACTTGGGGTATGTGTCCACGGTCTGGAATCCCAGCGCTTTGGATGCAGCGGATACCCGCTCCGCCCAAAGCACCGCCTCTTTTTGTATGCTCGGTGATTCCGCCTGTGTTCATTGGACACATCCAGAATCACCGCATTCTATACATAGACTGTTACTTATCTTGCGGAGACTGAGCGTCTCCGCTAGATAAATAGACATGCTGCGGTCTAGAAAGATGCGTCACATGTCCGGTTACGCAGGTCTGCCACCTGAGTGTACACATAGTGGAGACAGGATTTCATAAAATCCCATCCACTATGCTGTAACATTGGACGCTGCAGATTGGACGCTGTGTCTGTACACAGCGTCCAATCCGCAGCAAAAACTGAAGGAATATTCCCAAATATAATATACCCTTAAAGGGAAACTGTCACCCTTTTGAGCTTTTTTGAGTTATTAAAGGGAACCTGTCCCCAGGTTTGGCCAATATGAGATACGGCCACCAGCTTTCAGCTTGATATACAGCATTCTATAGTGCAGTATATCTGCCCCAAACACGACCTGCAAGACAAGAAAAAGACCTTTTATTATACTTGCCCGTGGAGCTGTCCAGTCCGAGGGGTGTCGCTGTCTTAGTTCGGTGCCTCTCTTCCTGCGATGCCGCCTTCCTTCTTGCTTCGTACGGATTACGCATCAGTACATCCACACAGTCTCCCCAGCATCGCATTCCTGGTTGGTCTCTGCCCTGGTGAGGGCAGAACAAAGTACTATAGTGCGCTGGAGCTCTTTTGACCTTCCCCAGCTCCTGCGCACTACAGTACTTTACTCTGCACTAGTCAGGGCAGAGACGTACGCCTGCCGGAGAGACTGTTGATGACGTAGGTATGCGTAATCCAAACAAAGGAAGAAGGACAACATCAAAAGAAGGGAGGCGCCGAACTAAGAACAGCGACACCCCTCGGTAAGGTCCGCCTCTCAGATGACTATAATAAGAGCACTTTTTCTTGCCTTGCAGGTCGAGTTGGGGCATATATGCAGCATTATAGAATGCTGTATATCAGCCCTGAAAGGCGGTGTCCGTATCTCATATCTGTCAAACCTGGTGACAGGTTTGCTTTAACATTATTTAATTTTACAGCACCATTGATTCCATAGTGCTTTAATGAGAGGGGTTACATACAAAATACAGATATCACAGTAAACAAACTAACAATGACAGACTGGTACAGAGGGAAGAGGACCCTGCCCTTACGGGCTTACATTCTACAGGATGGTGGGGAAGGAGACAGTAAGTTGGGGCATACAGGCTGCATACAGTTGAAATTAGTCATACCTGTATGCCTGGATGATGGCATGTTGAATAAAAATCATCTTTTATAGCTTCGATCTTCCAGGATATGGGGTGTACGCTGCCCAGAAGATCAGACTGCCTCCAGTCTTCATTATACAAGATTTCTCCTTCCCTCCACGTTAGTGTCTCTTTGACGTCGTGTGTGTGGCCACAAATCTCACGCCTGCACATTCTGCCTGCCGTCGCTCCTCTGTACTCTTCCACTCTTTTGTGGAAACTCTTCAATTTTGATGCGCAGGTGCCGGAGAGTCGCTGTCACTTCCGGTTCCAATGATCTCCGGCACACAGTAAAGGTGAATTCCCCACAGTGCAGAGGACTGACGGCAGGCAGAATGCGCAGGCGTGTGATTTGTGGTCGCGCACATGTCGTCAAAGGGAAACTGAAGAGAAGGGGAGGAGAAATCTTGTATAATGAAGACTGGAGGCAGTCTCATCTTTCAGACGGTACGCTCCATAGCCTGGAAGATCAAAGCTATAAAAGATGATTTTTTTTTTTTTTTAATTTTATTTTTTTTTATTGAACAAGCCTAAGACTAATTTCACCTCTACACAACCTGTATGCCCATATTAATGACTGAAAAACTAAAACGGGTGACAGATTCCCTTTAAATGAAATCTGTCAGCAGGTTTTTCCTTGAAATCTGAGTCTCTTCACAGAGATGTCACTTACTGCACTGCTTGGTGCAGGTTTGACAGAATCCCTGTTTTCTCTGCTGTAGATGTAGCAGTGGTGAGAATGCAGAGCTGTGATAACCCCGACCACTCCACTGATTGGCAGCTTCCTCTGTACATTGTCAGCAAGATGTCCATCAGTGGTGGAGGCGGGGTTAAACAGAAACTACAGCAAGTTTCTGAGCAAGTGACATCCTTGGAATCGGGCTCTCTGCCTCATGCTGATCTCAGATTAAAGCGCAAAAACCTGCTGACATTCTCTTTAAGCCCCCACAGGCATTAGGCTAATTTCGTCCAAACCCACTGATATCGATGGGTTCTGCCCACAGCCTAATGTCTATGGAAGCTGTAACATTAAAGAGGTTTAACCGTGAACAAAGTCCTTTTTAATTAATAAATCTTGAAATAAAAATAAGTTCCACAATTACATGTATTTATAAAAAAAAAAAAAAAAAAAAAAAAAGGTTCCTGTTCTAAGAATCTTATCAATGTGCCCTTGCTGTGTACTGTGTAATGGCTATGTGCACACGTTGCGGATTAGGCTTAGGAATTTCTGGTGCGGATTCTGCCTCTCCTGGCAGAAAACGCAGCTGCGGTTTTTTGTGCGGTTCCGCGGCGCTTTTTTGCTGCGGTTTTCTTGCGGATTTACTGCGGTTTTTACCCCTGCAGTTTTCTATAATGGAATGGGTACAAAAACGCTGCAGATTCACAAAAAAGAAGTGACATGCTACTTCTTTTAAACCACAGCGTTTCCGCAGCGGATTTTCCGCAGTGTGTGCACAGCTTTTTTTTTTTTTTTCTCATTGATTTACATTGTACTGTAAATCAATTGCGGATCTGCAGCATTTCTGCACTGCAAAAAGCGCTGCGGATCCGCAGAGAGTGCACATACCCTAAAGAACCTTGTTCTGAACATGTCATGCTCCTGGGTTCAGACCCTTGTGCCTGTGCTTTGTGGTTGCCTTCTCTCTCTGTCTGACGAGCCACAGCAGACACACCTTTTTCTCAGTGTTAGGGTATGTCTACGTTCAGGATGGCCGGTGCTTTGGACGGAGTGGAAAACTCGCTCTGCCCAAAGTGCCGCCCCCTTCTGTAGACGCAGTGATTCCGGATGTGTTCATTGCACACATCCGGAATCTCCGCACCCCACACATAGGGCCCTGTGTTTTACCTTGCGGCGACGCTGCTTCGCCGCAAGGTAAACGGACATGCTGCGTTCTAAAAAGACGCGCAGCATGTCCGGAAACGCAGGGCCGCCGGGTGCGTGTTCGCACGCATAGTGGAGACGGGATTTCATAAAATCCCCTCCACTATGCTGTAACATCTGGACGCTGCGGATTGAACGCTGCGGCTCGACGCAGTGTTCAATCCGCAGCTATTCCGGATGTAATGCAGCCCGTGGACACATACCCTTAGGGTTTGTGCACACATTGCGGATTTGCCTGCGGATCCGCAGCGGGCAGCGGTTTTCCATCAGGTTTACAGTACCATGTAAACCTATGGAAAACCAAATCCGCTGTGCTCATGCTGCGGAAAATACCGCACGGAAACGCTGCGTTGTATTTTCCGCAGCATGTCAATTTTGTACGGATTCCGCAGCGTTTTACGCCTGCTCCTAAATAGGAATCCGCAGGTAAAAAGCAGTGCGTTTTACCTGCGGATTTTTCAAAAACGGTGCGGAAAAATCCACACACGAATCCGCAACGTGTGCACATAGCTTCAAGGTTCTCCACAACTTCAAAGAAAGGCAGGGCTGCACAGCCACTGTGTATGTCAGCTTAATTACCTTGTAGAGAAGATAGGAGAGCCTGTTCCTCTCAACGGCGGTGCTCGCATGAAGATAAGCAAAAGTCCATACTATATGAAAGAAGAATTGCGGCAGGACTCACCGAAGATGTGTGGTCCAAATCCTTTATTTAAGAAAACTTACAGTGAAGGTAACATGCTGACGGCACGGGGGAGCAGGAGAAACAAGGAGGTGAGCAGGAAAAAGACGACGGCCGTTTCACGCCTGATGTGGCGCTTCAACAGGAGACCTGTTGAAGCGCCACATCAGGCGTGAAACGGCCGTCGTCTTTTTCCTGCTCACTTCCTTGTTTCTCCTGCTCCCCCGTGCCGTCAGCATGTTACCTTCACTGTAAGTTTTCTTAAATAAAGGATTTGGACCACGCATCTTCGGTGAGTGCTGCCGCAATTCTTCTTTCATATAGTATAGCTTCAAGGTTCTGATGTTCTGACTGCAGTCTGTTCAGCATAGCACAGGTGTTCTTTAGGGTGCAGCTTTATATTCTTTCCCCCTGCTGGCACTTCCTGCTGGTGATGGTCTCTTTTGGATGTTCAGCCATTCTGCTATAGTTTAAAGCCAGTCAGTGAAATTGCATCTAGGGTTTCTCTTTGCTGTTTGTTCTTTACTCTGCACTTATTTCCTGTTTCTTTTTAGGAAGTAGGCTGCATATTATCTAACAGTACATACTGTACTTTGTTTTGTTTATCGTGGATTATTTTACTCATGCATCTTTCCTTTTTTAGCACACTTTTCCTTTTGTAGGTAATTCGCACTCTGCTCTGCTCTCTTGTTCTTTAGGAGGAACGTGATGCTCTCGACGGCCTTTCAGGCAGCATAGGTCCGAGTTGCCAACTTCTAGTTTGTGGTTAGGGCTATCTCAGTTCATGCAAGAAACAATAGACTGATAAAGATATGGATCTTTAAGGCCCCGTCTCACACAGCGACGCTGCAGCGATATAGACAACGATGCTGATCGCTGCAGCGTCGCTGTGTGGTCGCTGTGTGGTCGCTGGGGAGCTGTCACACAGACAGCTCTCTCCAGCGACCAACGATCAGGGGAACGACTTCGGCATCGTTGAAACTGTCTTCAACGATGCCGAAGTCCCCCTGCAGCACCCGGGTAACCAGGGTAAACATCGGGTTACTAAGCGCAGGGCCGCGCTTAGTAACCCGATGTTTACCCTGGTTACCAGCGTAAATGTAAAAAAAACAAACAGTACATACTCACCATCTGTTGCCCGTCAGGTCCCTTGCCGTCTGCTTCCTGCTCTGACTGAGCCGCCGTACAGTGAGAGCAGAGCGCAGCGGTGACGTCACTGCTGTGCTCTCACTTTACGGCGGCTCAGTCAGAGCAGGAAGCAGACGCCAAGGGACCTGACGGGCAACAGATGGTGAGTATGTACTGTTTGTTTTTTTTACATTTACGCTGGTAACCAGGGTAAACATCGGGTTACTAAGCGCGGCCCTGCGCTTAGTAACCCGATGTTTACCCTGGTTACCAGTGAAGACATCGCTGGATCGGTGTCACACACACCGATTCAGCGATGTCAGCGGGACCTCAACGACCAAAAAAAGGTCCAGGCCATTCTGACACGACCAGCGATCTCGCAGCAGGGGCCTGATCGCTGGTACGTGTCACACATAGCGAGATCGCTACTGAGGTCGCTGTTGCGTCACAAAACTTGTGACGCAGCAGCGATCTCGCTAGCGATCTCGCTATGTGAGACGGGGCCTTTAGTCTGTTGATGAACCTTCAGGGTCAGTTGCAGTTTTTAGCATTACCTATTATCACTAGTGAGTTGCTACTCTAGCATAAAGGCCCCGTCACTCACAGCGACGCTGCAGCGATACAGACAACGATGCTGATCGCTGCAGCGTCGCTGTTTTGTCGCTGTGTGGTCGCTGGGGAGCTGTCACACAGACCGCTCTCCAGCGACCAACGATGCCGAGGTCCCCGGGTAACCAGGGTAAACATCGGGTTACTAAGTGCAGGGCCGCGCTTAGTAACCCGATGTTTACCCTGGTTACCAGCGTAAAAGTTAAAAAAAACAAACAGTACATACTTACCTTCCGCTGTCTGTCCCCCGGCGTTTTGCTTCTCTGCACTGTGTAACCACAGCGGCCGGAAAGCAGAGCGGTGACGTCACCGCTGTGCTCTGTTTTCCGGCTGGCCGGCGCTCACAGTGCAGAGAAGCACAGCGCCGGGGGACAGACACCGGAATGTGAGTATGTACTATTTGTTTTTTTTAACTTTTACGCTGGTAACCAGGGTAAACATCGGGTTACTAAGCGCGGCCCTGCGCTTAGTAACCCGATGGTTACCAGCGAAGACATCGCTGAATCCGTGTGTCACACACACCGATTCAGCGATGTCAGCGGGACCTCAACGACCAAAAAAAGGTCCAGGCCATTCCGACACGACCAGCGATCTCGCAGCAGGGGCCTGGTCGCTGGTACGTGTCACACATAGCGAGATCGCTACTGAGGTCGCTGTTGCGTCACAAAACTTGTGACTCAGCAGCGATCTCGCTATGTGAGACGGGGCCTTAACAACCACATCTCCTGTGCATGGGAGAAAGCAAAAGAGAGCATAAAGATACAACCACATGGGATCTCAGATGATTCTTTTTGTGAGGCAAAACACTTCCTTGCCTGTGTTTTAAGTGATGTTCTACCTGAAAGAATCATTTGCGATCTTTTATCCTGTCTGATTATATATAAACACTCATGTCCTGTCTGATATATATGCACACTCACACACAATCAGGAGTGCACTTACCATATTTTTCGGACTATAAGATGCAGCGGACCACAAGATGCAACCTGAATTTTCAGAAGGAAAATAGGGGGAAAAAAAGTGTCAAATGGGGGTCCTTCTTACACTCCGAATTCAGCTTACCAGGGAAGGGATCGGCACAGGTGGAGGAGTGGTCACAGGAGTTGTTTGGTGGTCCAGGCTGGTGCAGTGGCCTCCGGGAAATCCCATCCCAAGCTGGTGAGGTGGCGGCGGCTCTGTGCTGGGGCAGGGGGGCTGAGGTCCGATGCAGTGACTGCAGCTCTCTGTGCTCTGTGGAGGCCTCCGTCAGCATTTTATCAAAGCCTGGATGCCCCCGCACATCCGTTGCTGCCATGTTGTGGTGGCCTCTGGGAACATGGCTGCCGCCCCTGGCCCGGCGGCCTTCTTCCCGGAGGCCATGTTCCCAGGAGCCATCGCAGCATGGCAGCAGCGGATGTGCGGTAGCCTCCGGGCTTTGACGAAATGCCTGCGGAGGCCCCCACGGAGCACAGAGCCGTTGCCACAGCCCGCCACCACCACACCACAGAGCCCGTCCGCACTGCCACAGCCGCAGGATTTGTAAATAAATTGCGACCATAAGACGTACCCCCATTCTCCCCCAACATTTTTTGGGGAAAAAGTGCATCTTATGGTCCTAAAAATACGGTAACGCTTCCCCCAGCACAGGGGAGCATTGTGCCTCTGTAGAGAGAACAGGAGACCATGCTTTTAAAAAGTACCCCTTGTGTTAATTTCTATTTTATAAATCAGTAGTACACATGAAAATAAGTATGGTAACTTTGTGATATACAGTATCTTATCAGAGAAATTTGTTTGTTCATCCTCCAGGACTCCTCACTAATTTTTACATTTCTCAAATCACAGGTAAAATTTGTAGACAGTGAAGACAGAATGTTACATTAGTGGGATGGCAGTTGGTGCTCATAAGATTTTAGAGAGGAGGGAGTTGAAGATCTGCCTTTAGCATCTTCCTCCTTCTCCCTCCTTCTATATAGCATCTTATCAGGCGCAGCAGTCAGCTGTCATCTCCTACCTCAGTAATGTAAGAATCTGTCTTCACTGAATACAGATTTTACTCGTGAATTGAGCATTTTGAAAATGATCAGTCCAGAAAGAAGTATATTTCTCTGATAAGCTGGATTATAAAATTGCTTTTTTTATGTGTATTATTGATTTCTGTAATAAAGATTAAAATGATGGTTATTGTCTAATAATTTCCAGTTTTTATTAAAGCTTGTTACTTGGGGACTGTGTACTGCTGCACTTTATCAACATGTCTGAACATGCAGTGTTCTTTTCTGTTGAGCTTCTAAACACCCCTATGAAGCTGCATGTGATCGCTGAAGTCTTCTGTTGGCTCCTAATCCAAGGCAGCCTGAGTAATGTGCATCTGATGCTGCAGAGGAAAAGCTACCTCCCATAGCTGCAACAAAAGCATGTAGTAGTGACCAGCAACATGACAAAGTTGTAGGTCCAAAAAGGAGTGCCCACCAAGCAGTCTTGGAATTGTGAGGCTGGGATGTGGTTACTTCTGAAATAAGATGAGACTAACCCTTTAACAAAAAAATGTAAGTGTTATTCTTGTTTATGTAAATAACTTGCTCTTGTTTTGATATAACCCCACCACCAGATTTAGATTTCTTATTTATGACTTGTATTTGCCATTTATCAAAGTTATAATTTTGAAGCCTCCATCCTTGTTTTATATTTATTATAGCATGTATCTGTCTAATGGAACTTCACTTGTTGGTAAACCACTGCTGAAACAAATATGTACAGATTGAGCTAAGTAAGCCCATTTTTTGCAGGGTACGGTAATATTTTTAGAACATACCCCTTTTTCTTGCTAGGAAAGCAATGGTGTCTTACCAGTCAAGGCATGATCTTTTGTCCATTGATTGTAACTAACATCAGTAGCGCTGTCTGATATGAAGCCTTTACATCAGGTGCTGATAGCCCTGTGCCAGCTTGTGTTAATAATAATAATAATAATATTTATATAGCACAATTAATTCCATGGTGCTGTACATGAGACAGAGTTACATCAAAATATAAATATAAGTTACAGTAAACAAACTAACAATGACAGACTGATGCAGAGGAGAGAGGACCCTGCCCTTGTGGGCTTACATTCTACAGGATTATGGGGAAGGAGACAGTAGGTCGGGGGTTGCAGTAGCTCCGGTGGTGTTGAGGTGGCCGTGTGGTCATTACAGGCTGTAAGCTTCTTTGAAGAGATGGATTTTCAGGTTCCGTTTGAAGGATCCAAATGTGGTGGATAACCGGATGTGTTGGGGCACAGAATTCCAGAGGATGGGGGATATTCAGGAGAACTCTTGGAGGCGATTGGGTGAGGAGCGAATAAGCGTGGAGGCGAGAAGGAGGTCTTGGGAGGACCGGAGATTACGTGAGGGAAGATATTGAGAGATTAGTATGGAAAAATATGGAGGAGAAAGGTTATGGATGGCTTTGTAGGTCAGTGTTAGTAGTTTGAACTGGATATGCTGGGAAATTGGGAGCCAGTGAAGGGATTTTCAAAGGGGGAAGCAGGAGTGTAGCGAGCAGAGAGATTAATTAGTCGGGCAGCAGAGTTAATGACAGACTGGAAGGGTGCGAGAGTGTTAGATGGTTGTCCACAAAGGAGGATGTTGCAATAGTCGAGGCAAGAGATGATTAGGGCATGCACAAGCATTTTGGTAGAGTGAGTGTTGAGGAAAAGATGGATTTTGGAAATATTTTTGGAGGCCATAGGAGGTGGCGAGAGCTTGGATGTGCGGTTTAAAGGACAGGGCAGTCCAGCGGATTACCTGGATGGGGGAAAGTGTGAATTAATTTATTGTGCTAGATAGATCAGGTACAGGGAAGATGTGCGAGATGGAGGAAAGATAATTAGTTCGGGTTTTGTCCACATTGAGTTTGAGGAAGCGAGAGGAGAAGGATATGGCTGATAGACACACTGCGATTCTGGACAGCAGAGAGGTGACATCTGGGCCAGAGAGGTAGATCTGAGTGTCATCGGCATATAGATGGTACCGGAAGCCATATGACTTTGAGTTGTCCCAGGCCAAAGGCATAGGTTGAAAAGAGAAGAGAGGTCCTAGGACATATCCTTGAGGGACACCAACAGAGAGGGGGCGAGATGAAGAGGTAGTATTGGAGTAGGAAACGCTAAATGTGCGGTTGGTAAGGTATAAGGAGATCCAGGATAGGGCGAGGTCTTTGAAACCAAAGGAAGAGAGAATCTGTAGTAGGAGGCAGTGGTCAACTGTGTCGAAGGCAGAGGACAGGTCTAGAAGGAGTAGTATAGAGAATTGTCTGTTAGGCCGTGGTCACACTGCCTTATGGCAGTCCGTTATCGCTGCCATTAACCCCTATTATCGGGCGCATCGCCAACGCATGCCATAATCGGCATGCGCTAGCGATGTGCCGTCATTCAGTGACGGAGCCTCGGACGTGGGCTGCAGCGTCTGAGGCTCCGTCACCGCTAGCACAGATGAATCATCTGCGCTAGCAGTATAGCATAACGCGATGGCGTGTATGCTATAGCGTTAACACAGCCCGTCAACGCTATGCGTTGAACAGGCTGGTTTAACGCAGCATGAACCTGGCCTTAGCTTTGGCTGTAAGTTGTTCGTAAGTTTGGTCAGGACAGTCTCAGTGGAATGGTGGGGACGGAAGCCAGATTGTAGGCTGTCGAAGAGAAAGTTAGATGCAAGGTGAGGGGAAAGTTCAGCGTGGACATGCTGCTTAAGTAGTTTGGGAGCAAAGATATGGGGCGGTAGCTGGACATAGCGCTCAGTCAAGGGAAGGCTTTTTGAGGATAGGTGTGATTGTGGCATGTTTGAAAGCAGAGAGGAAGGTACCAGAAGTTAGTGATAGATTGAAGAGATGGGTTAGGGAATGGATTATTGTGTTGGGGAGGAGATGGGATGGGGTCAAGCGCACAAGTGGTGAGAAGATGAGCAAGCTGTCCTTCAGTGATTTTGGGGAGGGAAGATATGGGGTTAGGGCATTGGTCAGGCATACAAAGGGGTTGTGGTGGTCGGACAACAAAGACTTGCCTTGTTTGGTCTATCTTATTTCTGAAGTGTGTGGTAAAGTCCTCAGCAGAGATTAAGGAAGTCGGAGGGGGCAGTGGTGGGCGGAGGAGGGAGTTAAAGGCGTTGAACAACTGTTTGGGGTTGTGGGATAAAGAAGATAGGAGAGATGTTAAATACTCCTGTTTAGCAGAGGTGAGAGCTGATTTGAATGCGAGTGTTGCTTGTTTGAATGCTGTGAAATCATCTTTCAAATGCGTTTTCTTCCAACACCGTTCTGCAATTCTGGATACTTGCCGAAGCTTTTTAGTGATATTGTGCCAGGGTTGTCTATTGATTCGTCGCAATCTGCTATGCATGACAGGGGCGACCAAGTCGATAGCTGAAGTGAGAGTGGCATTGTAGAAACTAGTGTCTGTGTCGTGGAGTGAAGCTATGGAGGACAGTGACTGAATAGTCAGAGTGTACGAGGGTCTAGATGTGCGAGGTTTCTGCGGGGGGTGTGCATGTTGGACATGGGTGACAGGTCTGGAGGACAGTGATGAGAACGTGAACAGATGGTGTTCGGGGAGAGGGGAGGTGGTGTAGTTATGCTACGTTCACATTTGCGGCCAGCGCCGCAGCGTCGGGCGCCGCAGCGGCGCCGCATGCGTCATGCGCCCCTATATTTAACATGGGGGCGCATGGACATGCGGCGCACTTGCGTTTTGCGCCGCATGCGTCGCTGCGGCGCCCGCGTCGGGGCGCAGAGGACGCAGCAAGTTGCATTTTTGCTGCGTCCAAATTCAATGAAAAAAACGACGCATGCGGCGCAAAACGCAGCGTTGTGCATGCGTTTTGCTGCGTTTTTGTTTGCGTTGTGCGCTGCGGCGCCGACGCTGCGGCGCACAACGCAAATGTGAACGTAGCCTTAGATAGGGAGCACAAACGGGTGAAGACCAGGTCTAATGTATATCTGTCTGTGTGGGTGGCTGAGGAGGACCACTGCGTAAGTAAGGGACAGGAGTTTGGAGGCTGCTGCCTGGTGGGTGTCAATGGGGATGTTGAAGTCACCCATGATGATGGTTGGAATATCAGCAGTGAGAAAGTGAAGGAGCCAGGTGGAGAATTGGTCAATAAAGGCCGTGGTCGGGCCCGGAGGTCGGTATATGACGGCCATTTGGAGGTTGAGGGGAGGATAAGGGAGGGTAGAGGTGGAATTGGGTTAAAGGTACAGGTGGAAGAAAGGAGAAGGCCCACTCCTCCACCATGTCTGTAGCCAGGACGAGGAGTGTGGGTGTAGTGGAGGCTGCCGTAATGTAGCGCAGCAGGGGAGGCTGTGTCAGCCATGTTTCGGTGATGCCCAGGAAGGAAAGATTACAAGAGGTAAAGAAATCGTGAATCACGCGGAGTTTATTGCAGACGGAGCGTGCATTCCAGAGTGCTCCAGTGAGAGGGAGCAGGGGGGTGGGCGCCAGGGGCACGGGTTTGAGGTGGGCAAGATTTCGGGTGTTTATGTTGGGTTGGGAACGATAGAAGGGGGTAATAATGGGAGGTATGAGATGTGGGGGTCCAGGATTGGGAGATATGTCGCCAGCAGTGAGGAGAAGCAGAGAGACAGAGCAGGTGGGAGGAGAGTGGGTGGCTTGTTTTGTGTTTTATTAGGAGAGATCTTAAGTTAAGGAGCAGGTCAGCGGAGGAGGTCAGGTGGGGAGGCAAGGAGAGATTACTTGGTTAGAGGGTGCTGGGGTTTGGGGATAGCGAAGGAGAGTGAGGAGTAATGGAGCCAAAACTGTTAGAGCGTATGTCAGCATGATGAGTAAGTGTGGTGGAAAAGGAAAGAAATTTATTACATTTATTAACAGTGGTTAGTCTTACCTTCTGTTCACTTCTGGCATATTTCTGCTGTCATCTTTGCTGTTATCCTTTAAGAGCCATTCTTCTAGAGACAGACCACGGGCCAGACAGACATGTGTCTCTGAATTTATAACAGGCTAAGTGCACATGAAATGGGCCAGGTGTGATCAGGAGGGAGGGGCAGCAGGGAGACTGATCAGACACAGGAGGGGATTAATTGGGCCTCTATCACGCTTCCGTTTTTTACAATCTGTCAAAATGTTGGAAAGACGGATCCTGTGCAGATTGTAAAAAAATGGATGCACTGGATCTGTTTTTTTTTGACTGATCCATAGCGTTTTCCAAGCGATCTGTAGCATCGCTTGGAAAACTGATTGACAGGTTGGTCACACTTGTCAAACAGTGTTTGACAAGTGTGACCAACTTTTTACTATTGATGCTGCCTATGCAGCATCAATAGTAAAAAGATATAATGTTAAAAATAATTAAAAAAAAAAAAAATCTTGATATTCTCACCTTCCGGCATCCCTCGCAGTCTTCCTGATGCAATGCTGCCGGCAGCTCCTGTTCCCAGTAATGCCTTGCGAAATGACCGATACGTCATCACAGGTCATTCTCGCAATGCATTACTGGGAACGGGAGCATCGGGAACCCTGCGGGGGACGCTGGAAGGTGAGAATATCAAGACTTTTTTTTTATTATTTTTAACATTATATCTTTTTACTATTGATGCTGCATAGGCAGCATCAATAGTAAAAAAGAGAGAGCGAGAGAGAATTTCCCTGACTGGAAATTCTTCCACTCATACTCCGTTTCAAAAGACGGAACCCGTCACTGGATTCCTGCTTTTGACACACAGCGACGGATCCTGCATCCATAGGCTTCCATTATAGCCAATGACAGACGGTGCAGGATCCGTCGCTGCGCGATTTTCCGTCGTGCACAAAAAACGTTCCTCTGTGCTTTGTCTCCGCCCGATGGATAGCGATTTTTACGACGGATCCAGTGCACGACGGTTGAAACGTGTGGCAATCCGTCGCTATTACAAGTCTATGAGAAAAAAAACCGGATCCAGCAAAAACATTTGCTGTGTGTGTATATATATATATATATATATATATATATATATATATATATATATATATATATATATATATATATATATATTTCCCCCCACAAAACGACGCATTGTGACGGAAAAAGAAAGTCGGAAGTGTGAAAGAGGCCTTAGAAGTCAGAAGCAAAAATACAAACAGGAAATAGATCCAAATGGACAGATAAAGCCAACTGTGTGTTAGCATCAAAGAATTATGGTGGTAAAACATGCAGGAAGGAAAAGGGGGGGAAAAAAAATTAGCAGCCAGAGCACCTACCAGGAATAGCAGACAGATACAGGGCAAGAGGGATCAGGAAAGATGGGTGATGTGTTAGAGGTAGTGAAGGCATTTTTTTGTGAATCATCTTTTGCTTGGACTTTGTAGATGCTGAAAATGAAATATACTACTACATAGCACATTCAAATTAATGAGCAAAAGTTATACATAGTGGCTTGGAATTTCTTGGGGCTCTTCTGGCTAATGAAAGAAGGTCCTGAGTAGAGATGAGCGAATTTGCACAGGTTCCCTCTTATTCGGCAATCTATAGCTTCAGAGGGAACACTGCTTCCTGGATCGCGCTGGCCAATCAACTGATCGTGGCAGCAGCTGCATGTGTCGCGGCTGTATGACAGTCACGACATATGCATGGAGAGCCCAACAAACTGTCACACAGCTGCGACACGTGGAGCTGCGGCGCCGATCAGCTGATCGGCCGGCGCGATCCAGAAAGCCGGGTTCCCTCTGCAGCTAATTCGGCAAGCACTATAGCTTGCCTTATAAGAGAGACCTGAGAAAATTTGCTCATCTCTAGTACTGAGTTCTGACTGATCTCCTTGGGCAATAAGGAATCACATTTCTTAGTCCATGGTCATACTAAACTGATTCTGAAGGGAATACCTCATGAATTCTGTGCTTAGCTTATGGTGGATTAATCATTTTTATCTAGTATCCAGAGGATAGTATCGAAAAATTCGACAGCACCATAAGCAGGGGTGCTAAAAGAAAAAAAACCCTCTTGTGAAATTATCACAGATCAGTCATAA
This sequence comes from Ranitomeya variabilis, assembly GCF_051348905.1. Classification (NCBI taxonomy): domain Eukaryota; kingdom Metazoa; phylum Chordata; class Amphibia; order Anura; family Dendrobatidae; genus Ranitomeya; species Ranitomeya variabilis. The sequence goes on along the minus strand of NC_135236.1, from coordinate 218,986,376 downwards.
AATTTGAAAGGGCACATTTAATCCACCCATGCGATGTTTCAGCTTCCAAACACAAGCTTTTTATGATGCTTGAAAAAGGCTTCCGTTGTTCATTGGGTGTATAACATTTTTAATTCTTTTCATCGTGAATTACAGGAGTGCTGCCTTTTTTTTTTCTTTTTTTTTAATTATCATTATTTGTGTTTTTGGGATAGGTATTAGGTTGTTTGTCATGGATACACAGCTGGGGGGGTCATTCCACTGCTACCACTTTGTCACAGTTGACACCGAAGAGATCACACCTCATACCACTGCCACCAGTTGTCAAGGACCCACAAATTGCCAGAGACAAAGATGTGACCGCAATGGAATCGCGATCCACCCGCCGCTATTAACTAGTTAAATGCCGCTGTGAAACGCTGACAGCGGCATTTAACTAGCGCTTCCGGCCATCGGGCCGGAAATGAGCGCATCGCTGACCCCCATCACGTGATCGGGGGTCAACGATGTGTCGGCATGACAACCCGAGGTCTATTGAAGACCTCTATGGTCGGCGCTCATAGCAATGCAGTAATTCAGCTACATAGGAGGGATTTATGCATCGCTCCTATGTAGCAGAGCCGATCGAGTTGTGCCAGCTTCTAGCCTCCCATGGAAGCTATTGAAGCATGGCAAAAGTGGAAAAAAAAAAAAAAGTTTAAATCCACCCCTGTAACGGGGTCCTTTTCCAGTATCACACAATCAACAGAGCAAGAGAAGTGTGAACAATCCCAAGACCTTTATTTAGGCAAAAATACGAAAGGTCCATATACGATCCACCACACAAAGGATAAAATAGTCCAGAACACGAATGCAGTTCAGTAACAGGATAAAAGTCCAACAATCCAGCAGACAGAGGATAGCATAGTCCATATACTCTTCTTTCTCTCTGACCTGCTATCTTCACATCATGGTTCCACACAGGACTGATCTGTCTCACCTCCCTGATATTTTTAAAGGTACCTTCACACTGAACAACTTAACAACGATAACGATAGCGATCCGTGACGTTGCAGCGTCCTGGATAGCGATATCGTTGTGTTTGACACGCAGCAGCGATCAGGATCCTGCTGTGACATCGTTGGTCGGAGCTAGAAGGCCAGCACCTTATTTCGTCGCTGGATCACCCGCTGACATCGCTGAGTCGGCGTGTGTGACGCTGATTCAGCGATGTCTTCACTGGTAACCAGGGTAAACATCGGGTTACTAAGCGCAGGGCCGCGCTTAGTAACCCGATATTTACCCTGGTTACCATTGTAAATGTAAAAAAAAAAAAACACTACATACTTACATTCCGGTGTCTGTCGCGTCCCCCGGCCTCCGCTTCCCTGCACTGTCAGCGCCGGCCGTAAAGTAGAGCACAGCGGTGACGTCACCGCTCTGCTTTACGGCCGGCGCTTACACAGTGCAGGGAAGCGGACGCCGGGGAACGCGACAGACACCGGAATGTGAGTATGTAGTGTTTTTTTTTTTTTTTTTACATTTACACTGGTAACCAGGGTAAACATCGGGTTACTAAGCGCGGCCCTGCGCTTAGTAACCCGATGTTTACCCTGGTTACCCGGGGACTTCGGCATCGTTGGTCGCTTGAGAGCTGTCTGTGTGACAGCTCTCCAGCGACCACATAACGACGAAACAGCGACGCTGCAGCGATCGGCATCGTTGTCTATATCGCTGCATCGTCGCTGTTTCATCGGCATCGTTGTCTATATCGCTGCAGCGTCGCTTAATGTGACGGTACCTTAAGTCTCCCTCCTCATTCACAGGTCAGGAGGGGGGATGGTTGCAGGGGCTCATTGTTTCAGCAAGCTAGGTCAACATATCATTAGCATATTAGCAAACAATACAGTACTGTGGGGGCTGATATCAGATGGCAGCAACAGCCATTCATCAATTACCAAATAACTCCTTCTACAAGAGAACACCATGAAAATAAGTAAAATAGAAATATACACAAAAATGATACCCATATAGCATATCACACCGTCGCACCCCCCTTTTGCCCGATTCAAAATAAAACAGTAAAAAAGTCAAATATACACATTTGGTATCGCCACGTTCAGAATCGCCCAATCAATAAAAAAAAGGATTAACCTGAACGCTAAACGGTGTAGCGAGAAAATTCGAAACTCCAAAATTACTTTTTTTGGTTGCCGCGACATTGCATTAAAATGCAATAACAGGCGATCAAAAGAACGTATCTGCACCAAAATGGTATCAATAAACACGTCAGCTCGACACGCAAACAATAAGCCCTCACCCAACCCCAGATCACGAAAATGGAGACGCTTACGGGTATCGGAAAATTTGCAATTTTTTCCCGTTTTCTAGTACATGTCATGCAAAAACCAATGACGTCGTTCAAAAGTACAACTTGTCCCACAAAAAATAAGCCCTCATATGGGCATATTGACGGAAAAATAAAAAAAGTTATGGCTCTGGGAAGGATGGGAGCGAAAAACGAAAATGCAAAACCGAAAAAAGTTGGGGTCATGAAGGGGATAAAGATAGTAAAGTAAAATGTAACTTTTATTAAATTCAAAGGATACACACTTTAAAAAAAAAAAACCTGTGTGTAGTAGTTATGCCACTCAAGAACAGCTCTTAGTGACAAAGTGCTAGTGCATATTAAAGCCTAATAATTATTGCACTGCCCTTGTATTCATTGGCTTTGATAACCAGAAAGGATATATCAACACTTGCTGACAGGTCTACCAGCCTTAATTGTCTATCATAGTCAGCTTGAACTCATCCTTTCAGATTTTTTGCCTACCCAGAGCTATAAGGATCATATCCTGAGATCCACTTAGAGAGCTCTTAAAACACCAAAGGGTGCTAGTGCATAGTAAGGTCTATTGTTACCAATCGCTCTACCTGTGCATTAGTGGGAATAGGTAGGAGTAGTATATACTGTAAGCACTTAAATTAGTCACATTCCATAGGTATATCACCCGAATTCCTATAGTAACAGGTTCTTATATTATTATTAAGATACAACCATATTCCTTATCTATATAGAGCACTTGAACTATCGGTTATATCTTACTATAGGCATCACTCTTCACACTGTCATGCTGGTTAAAATTAAGCAGCCATTCGCTTCCCCAGCAGATAGCCTGTTTTAATCACCTGTCCACTACAGGAGGTCTCTGCTTCATAGGAGATTAGAGTGTCAGCTCTTTTCCTATTTCCCCTGTTAATTGATTTTCTCTGTTCCTAGGTCTAATTAATTACACTTCAAAAAGGAGATCTTCTTTTCCAGCTATACCCAGTTTTCCCTCTCCCCATATGTTCAATGTGAGGGGGACAAGTCTTATGGATTTTTAATTGTCCTCTAACGTTGTTAACTGGGGATCTGGCCACCACTGAGATTAAGGCTCAGGAGTTCTATGTTTTAGCAGCACAAAGTTCCCACCTGGACACCACCACTTAAAGGGAACCTGTCACCCCCAAAATCGATGATGAGGTAAGCCCACCAGCATCAGGGGCTATTCTACAGCATTCTGTAATGCTGTAGATAAGCCGCCGATGTTACCTAAAAGAGGAGAAAAAGGTTAGATTATACTCACCCAGGGGTGGTCCCACTGCGGTCCGGTCCGATGGGTGTCTCATGTCCGCTCCGGTGCCTCCTATCTTCATTCCATGACGTCCTCTTCTGGTCTTCACGCCGCAGCTCCGGCTGTAGTGCGCAGGCGCCGGAAAGGTCAGAGAGGCCTGGCGCCTGCACACTTCAGTACTTTGCTCTGCCCTCAACAGGGCAAACAAAGTACGCCTGCGCCGGAGCCGCGGCGTGAAGACCAGAAGAGGATGTCATGGAATGAAGATGGGAGGCACCGGAGTGGACCTGAGACACCCATCGGAGCAGGACCGCCCCTGAGTGAGTATAATCTAATGTCTTTTTCTCCTCTTTCAGGTAACATCGGCGGCTTATCTACAGCATTACAGAATGCTGTAGATAAACCCCTGATGACGGTGAGCTTACCTCACCATCGATTTTGGGGGTGACAGGTTCCTTTTAATTGATTGTCTGTAGGACTGACACTCAATTATAGGAACTCTGTCAGCACAGAATGACTGTTAAAACCAAGTGCTTAAAGGCAGGGCCAATCATTTACATAAGCCTTCCCACCTGCTTGTTTTCTTTCTATCTCCTCCTTTCTCAGCCAGAGATGTCAATCAACAAATAGAGGGAGTGGACATAGAGATGAAAACAAGCACCTGAGTGACAGGACCTAGTTTGAACAGTCATCCTGTGCTGACAGAGTCCTTTTAACCCCTTTACCCCCAAGGGTGGTTTGCACGTTAATGACCAGGCCAATTTTTACAATTCTGACCACTGTCCCTTTATGAGGTTATAACTCTGGAACGCTTCAACGGATCCTGGTGATTCTGACATTGTTTTCTCGTGACATATTGTACTTCATGATAGTGGTAAAATTTCTTTGATATTACCTGCGTTTATGTGTGAAAAAAACGGAAATTTGGCGAAAATTTTGCAATTTTCCAAATTTTGAATTTTTATGCAATTAAATCAGATGTCACACAAAATACTTAATAAGTAACATTTCCCACATGTCTACTTGAGATCAGCACAATTTTGGAACCAAAATGTTTTTTTGTTAGGGAGTTATAAGGGTTAAAAGTTGACCAGCAATTTCTCATTTTTACAACACCATTTCTTTTTAGGGACCACATCTCATTTGAAGTCATTTTGAGGGGTCTATATGATAGAAAATAACCAAGTGTGACACCATTCTAAAAACTGCACCCCTCAAGGTGCTCAAAACCACATTCAAGAAGTTTATTAACCCTTCAGGTGTTTCACAGGAATTTTTGGAATGTTTAAATAAAAATGAACATTTAACTTTTTTTTTCACAAAAAAATTACTTCAGCTCCAATTTGTTTTATTTTACCAAGGGTATCAGGAGAACATGGACCCCAAAAGTTATTGTACAATTTGTCCTGAGTACGCCGATACCCCATATGTGGGGGTAAACCACTGTTTGGGCGCATGGGAGAGCTCAGAAGGGAAGGAGCGCCGTTTGACTTTTCAATGCAAAATTGACAGGAATTGAGATGGGATGCCATGTTGCGTTTGGAGAGCCACTGATGTGCCTAAACATTGAAACCCCCCACAAGTGACACCATTTTGGAAAGTAGACCCCCTAAGGAACTCATTTAGATGTGTTGTGAGAGCTTTGAAACTCCAAGTGTTTCACTACAGTTTATAACGCAGAGCCGTGAAAATAAAAATTCTTTTTCTCTCACGCCCCATGATGGCACCACGGAGAGAGGGGATCCGCCCACCAAGGACAGGAAACCTACAGATAAAAAGGCAGTACCACTCTCCCGCATCAGTTGGTTTCCTGTCCTTGATGGGAGACCTACAGACTTACCAACAGGAAGATCGTCGTGGGATTCCGGGGCCAATCAGTCCGACTCAGGCAGCGGGGGTCCCCCTGCCTGGCTGGTGTGGTGACCCGAGGCGCCACCGCTGGGGCTAGTGGGCCTCTAGGGTGTGCGGGGGAGGTGGCATGGAGTTCGCGGTCACCTCCCCATGTAAGATGCAGCAGCGACAACAGCCAGGGGGGTCCCTCTGGTTGTGGGAGGAGCGGCGCGGCTCTCCCTTTGAAGCATTAGCCTGCACTCTGCAAAGCCGGGGGTTCCAGCGAGCAGCGTCCCGCGCGTCATGCGAAGCCTGCACGCCGCAAAGCTACAAGCGGCGAAAAATCCGGGGGCTCCGGTGGGCAGCGTCTCGCACACGCGGCACCATCTTGATGCCAACTGCGCAGGATTTGGCCGGGATCACGCGATAGCGGGCTATTGCGCATGCGCCGGCAAGCAGCGCTTCTGCGCAGGCGCATAATCAAATTAAGCGGCGGGAATCACCGCCGCATAAAAGGTGGCTTGTTTAGCTGCTCCGTTGGCACCACAGCCCACAGCAGCAACCTATCTACGGCCGCAGCCTATAGCCACAGCCTACAGCGAGGCACCATGAGCGACCTGGCATCACCCTTACCAGAATCACCACCAGCATCGCTGCAGCAAAAGCGGCGACAGCAAAAAGGACACCAGGATACTACTGGTAAAGAACGCCAAAGTTCCCAGCATAGCAAGGAGTCCAGTACGGCGGCCGGCAAAAAGACAGATACAGAGCATCCCCAACCGGTATTTATGGGTCCGTGAGGTGGTAAGTGATCTTCGTGAAAGTCAGTGACAGTAAGGGTATATATTTGTCTCTTTTTACTTCAGGGGAAGAAAAGCTTAGGGAAAACTAAGCATAGGATTTGTGCGATGTGTAGAGAAGACCTTCCAACTACCTGGGAGAAAAGACTTTGTAACGTGTATATAGCAGACAGTATCCGAAGGGCTTCCCGGGTTTGCGGCCGATCTCAAAACCCTGATAAAAAATCAGGTAGAAGACACCTTTAGATCCCTTAAAAACGGAGGAAGACTAGGCACAGGTCCCCGTCTCCGGTGTCTAATACAGACAGTTGTGGAAGAAACCCATAAGGAAGGCGTTAACACCAAAGAGAAAGTACCCTTTTGAGGATGAATCCTGCTCCTTCTGGGAAAAAAAACCCAAACTAGATGTCGCCATAGCTAAGGCATAAAAGAAATTTGCCCTCCCATTTGAGGACATGGGGGTCTTGAAGGACCCTATGGACAAAAAGGCGGACGCCTTTCTCAAAAGTTCCTGGGAAGCAGCTGGGGGAGGTCTAAAGCCGGCAGTCGCTGCCGCATGCACTTCCCGTTCATTAATAGTTTGGTTAGACCAACTGGAAGGCCAGTTAAAAGGGAAAACATCCCGTGACTCCATATTAAACACCGGTAATGAAGGGGGTGGCCGCGTTTTTGGCAGATGCTTCTGAAGATTCTATTAGATTAGCTGCTAGATCAGCAGTTTTTTCTAATGCGGCTAGGCGCGCCCTCTGGCTTAAGTGCTGGCCAGGGGACTTAGGGTACTGTCACACAGTACCATTTTGATCGCTACGACGGTACGATTCGTGACGTTCTAGCGATATCGTTACGATATCGCAGTGTCTGACACGCAGCAGCGATCAGGGATCCTGCTGAGAATCGTACGTCGTAGCAGATCGTATGGAACTTTCTTTCGTCGCTTGATCACCCGCTGACATCGCTGGATCGTTGTGTGTGACAGCGATCCAGCGATGTGTTCGCTTGTAACCAGGGTAAACATCGGGTAACTAAGCGCAGGGCCGCGCTTAGTAACCCGATGTTTACCGTGGTTACCAGCGTAAACGTAAAAAAAACAAACAGTACATACTCACATTCCGGTGTCTGTCCTCCGGCGTCTCAGCTTCTCTGCAGTGTGAGCGCCGGCCAGCCAGAAAGCGAGCACAGCGGTGACGTCTGACGTCACCGCTGTGCTTTCCGGCTATGGCGCTTACACAGTGGAGAGAAGCAGAACGCCGGGGACAGACACCGGAATGTAAGTATGTACTGTTTGTTTTTTTTTACGTTTACGCTGGTAACCACGGTAAACATCGGGTTACTAAGCGCGGCCCTGCGCTTAGTTACCCGATGTTTACCCTGGTTACCGGGGACTTCGGCATCGCTCCAGCGCCGTGATTGCAACGTGTGACCGCAGTCTACGACGCTGGAGCGATAATCATACGATCGCTGCGACGTCACGGATCGTGCCGTCGTAGCGATTAAAATAGTACTGTGTGACAGTACCCTTACAGACAAAATCAAAATTATCTGCCATTCCCTGTGAGGGGGAGTTCTAGAGAAGGCAGGGGATAAAAAGAAGTCTTTCCCCTCCCTGGGTTTCCCCCCTTATAGAAGGCCCTTTCGGAGCAAGAGGTTTTTCCGTAAAAAGCCAAGGAGGAACCAGGAAAAATGGGAGGATAAGAAAAACAAAAATAAAGGATTCTTGTTTAATAAAAACCCCAGCGACAACCAGAAACCTTCCCAATGATGGTTTGCCCCAGGTGGGAGGGAGATTGTCAATCTTTCTCTCGGCCTGGGAGAAAATTACCCGCAGCCAATGGATCCTGGGCATAATAAATTCAGGGCTGAAACTGACTGTTAGGGCTAGAGTTCCCGTCTCTGCACAGGGGGAATCTCGGGCCATCTCCGCTGCAGTCTCCCATTCTTCTCCTGCCGCAGTGGAGTCTGCTCAGCGGAGACGTCGGTCCCAGCGTCTCGCTCAGTCTGACTGTACAGAGAGTTGCTGCTGCTTTTCCTGCTTCTGCCATTGAAGTCAGTGCTGGGCAGCAGCGAGCGGACTCTTCTGGGACTAAGTCCTGCTTTTCTCGTTCTGAGCATGCCCAGAGTAAGATCTCTCAGTGGAGATCGAGGGTCACATAATCAGACACTGCAGCTAAGGTCCTGTAGGTGCTCACGCTCTGTGGCAGCCTCTCATTGGTCCTTCTTGGAAGGTCCTGTACGTGCTTCAACTATTTAAGGCTCGCATGGCCGCACGGCCATGCGCTAGTATTGCTTTCATTTATGTACTTTGCGCCAGTGTGGTCTTGTATGAGTGAGTTCAGGGACCTGGCTGAAATAAGCCCCTAGAATGCTGGCACCTCCGGCGAGGAGTTTCGTGTGCATGCAAGACCACTGACTGTTCTTGTTTAGACAGTTAGCTGTGCCTCTGTGGAGTCTAACAGGGCGCAGTGCTTTGAGTTCACGGCTGCTCTGTGAAGTAACAGTTAGCTAACACCGCCATTTAGTTCCGCTATTCGCTAGCAGCAGGTTCTCCTGCACGGTGGACCCCGGGCTGCGAACGCATCTATCCTAATAAAATATATACATTCATTAGGTGCGTTCCGCTAGCCCTAACATAACACTGACATTTCTAAAAACCCCTCTCCCCTCCTTTTCGATAACATCTCCAAGGTCTTCAGTGGAAGAACAATTGGCATTGGAAAACGAAGTCATTGGACTAGTGGACAAGGGAGTTCTTCTGGAAGTACCCCCACAAGAAAGAGGGCAAGGTTACTATTCCCCACTGTTCCTGAGGAAAAAAACGGACGGGTCATACAGGACTATCATAAACTTGAAAAACCTAAACAAATACCTAGAGGTTCAAGATGGAAACAATAAAAACATCTATAAAAATGCTGTTTCCTCTGTGTTTCATGGTAGTCCTGGACCTGAAGGATGCCTACTATCACGTCCCTATCCACAGAGATCACCAGAGGTTTCTCAGGATAGCAGTTTACATCAGGGGGTATTATACCACTTTCAATTTTCAGCCCTACCCTTCTGACTAGCCATAGCCCCAAGAATATTCACAAAGCTAATCGCAGAGGTAATGGCTCATCTCCGAGAACAGGACACCCTGAATGTACCATATCTGGGCAACTTTTGGTGATAGGCTCCTCTCCCCAACACTGCAGCAATCAGCTAGAAACAGTAATGCATTCTCTAGAGGAGCTGGGCTGGCTAATAAACTTAAAGTCCAGATTGTTGCCTTCCCAGGTCCAGGAATACCTAGGTCTCACTCTAGACTCCATAAAGGAGGAATGCCGGCTTCCCGGGGAAAAAATACAAAAAAATAACAGGGCTGATATCCAAGATACAGGCTCTCCCCTCCATAACTCTCCGCCAGGCTATTTCCCTCTTGGGATCCATGACTTCATGCATTCCTGCGGTCCAATGGGCTCAGCTCCATTCGAGAGATCTCCAATGGAAAATTTTGTCAGAGGAGGTCTCGGGGGGGGGGGGGGGGGGCATTTAGAAGGTCGGTTGAGTTTTATCTCCACACACAACTCGGTCACTAACCTGGTGGACATCGCAAAATAATCTTTCCAAGGGGGTCCTGTGGGTAACCCCATTTCAAAAATAGCGACCACAGATGCAAGCCCCAGCGGGTGGGGGGCTCATTTGGGCGACCTAGTAGCCCAAAGCACCTGGTCGGCGTCTCTAGCAAAAGAGTCTTCCAATATGAAAGAACTTCTAGCGGTCAAGTTCGCCCTGCTGGAATTCTTGGGGGACCTTCACTCTCACCATGTCAGAGTTATGTCAGACAACAGGGTAGTAGTGGCATACCTGAATCAATAAGGAGGTACTCGCTCCAAAAATCTGATGGAAGTAACAGAGTAAATCTTTCAAATAGCCGAGTGCAACCTTCTATCCCTGACAAGTCTGCATATAAAGGGGGTGGACAATTACAAAGCGGGCTTTCTGAGTCGTTCCAGTCTAAAGCAAGGGGAAAGGGAGCTATATCAGACAGTATTCGCCCAGATTACAGAAAAATGGGGGTTACCCAACATAGACCTCTTTGCAAACAACCTAAACAAAAAAGTGAACTCTTTTTGCTCCATAACTCCACTGGGGAATCCAGTGGCATTGGATGCATTCCTGATTCCGTGGCTACATCAGCTGGCTTACGCGTTTCCCCCACTTGCTCTGATTCCGGCAGTGCTGAGGAAGATTTGGGAGGACAGGGCTCCTGTGATCTTAATAGCTCCTTTCTGGCCGAAGAGGTCTTGGTTCTCTTGGACGAGGAGAATGTCGATATCCGACCCGTGGGTACTCCCAGACCTCCCAGACTTACTCTCCCAGGGCCCAGTCCACCATCCACAAGTTGCAAGCTTACACTTGACAGCTTGGCATTTGAGAGGATGCTGCTAGAAAGCAGAGGTTTCTCTCCAGGGCTGGTATCTACTCTTTTACAAAGTAGGAAACTGGTTACAACAAAACAATATGGGAAGATATGGAAAAAATTCCTTTCATCATTGGGCACTAAAATTAGGGGAAGAGGTCCCTCTTAAATCCATATTAGAATTTGTACAAAATGGATTGGAGATCGGTTTAGCCACGAGTACCCTAAAAGTCCATGTGGCAGCATTGGGAGCCCTATTTAACTATGATTTGGCAGGAAATCGGTGGGTTTCCAGGTTCATCAGGGCAGCAGGTAGATCGATACCACTTCCAGTAAAAGTTACCCCTCAATGGGATTTAAATTTGGTCCTTAAAGCCCTGACTAAACCTCCCTTCGAACCATTAGGTGATATCCCATTGAAATTCCTATCCCTCAAAACATCCCTGCTCGTCGCCCTCACATCTGCTCATAGAGTTAGCGACATACAGGCGCTATCCGCTAACCCTCCTTACACACAGTTCTTAGAGGATAGAGTCATTCTCAAAATAGACCCAGCATACCTCCCGAAGGTGGCATCTCGGTTTCACAGAACTCAAGAGATATCTCTTCCCTCCTTTTGTCCAAACCCTAAAAATAAGGAGGAAGAATAATTACATACACTAGATGTCAGGAGATGCCTCATGCAGTACATAGAAGCCACCAGAGAGAGTAGGGAGGATGCCTCTCTTTTTGTGTGCTTTCAGGGTCCCCGGAAGGGGAAAAATGCCTCCAAAGCCACCTTGGCGAGATGGATCACGGATGCCATCAGCCTGACATACTCGTCAAGTGGAGTGTCCATTCCGGGAGATGTCAAGGCTCACTCAACGAGAGCAGTACATTTGAAAAAACGGACCGTCACATCCAAACATAGACCAAGTGTGAACAGGTGCTGAACCTAGAGTCACCAACTCTAATACAGTCAAGCAAATAAGGCAGCACACTGCAGCGCTGAAACATGCAAACATGAAACACGAAAATTGAACTGCACTAGAAATATGAAAAATGAGAGCGTTTAGTGCATTAAAACCTCTCCACAGAGAGAGAGAATGTTAGTCTAAGAAGAGGTTTTCATAGGTACCCATTCAGATGGAGACGTTTATTCTCAGCGAGGAAAGGAAAGCGTAGGACCTGGTATAAGAGAGATGCCGTAAAGTGGCCACCAGGTACACATAAAATTGGCCATTTCTATGCGCTAAACGCTCTCATTTTTCATATTTCTAGTGCAGTAATGCAGTTCAGTTTTCGTGTTTCATGTTTGCATGTTTCAGCACTGCAGTGTGCTGCCTTATTTGCTCAACGAGAGCAGTAGCAGCTTCTTGGGCGGAGAAGGTCAGGGCTTCAATTGACCAGATATGTAGAGCTGCTACCTGGTCATCACCTTCTACATTCTATAGGCACTATAGATTGGACCTTATCCTCCTCTTCAGACCTTACCTTCGGTAAAAGGGTTCTGGAAGCGGTGGTCCCTCCCTGAATGTACAATCTATGCAAATCTCTCCGTGGTGCCGTCATGGGGCATCAGAGAAAAATATAGTTCTTACCGATAACTGTATTTCTCTGAGCCCATGACTGCACCCGTACATTCCCTCCCTTCACTTATGGGTGTTGTGGTATAGCGACCCCTGTGGCAGCTAGGGGGCGCTCTGTGCTCCTTGAGATATGCATTGAGGCATGTATATGGTGTGCAAGGACCTGTGGTGATGTCACGCTCACCTGACTAGCCATGTGACAGGTACCTGGGTGTGGTTACACCTATGTAAAGGAGGTGTGTGGAGCACATGGTGGAATGTGAGTGTTAGTAGGTAAGTGTCCGTCAGGGTGGACACTTCCGTGTGTCCTGGCAGGACACTGCAAAGTGGACTGTGTGCTGGACGGTCCCAGGTGGGGACAGACGTCCTGGAAGCACACAGTGACCATTCCAGGCTGGAGAGCCTGCGTGCTGGACATAGCACGGACGGTTGGTGTTGGAGGCTCCGGCGAGTGGAGGAGTCCTGGAAGCACCTGAAGACCGTAGACCTGGGAGGTCTGTGTTGAGGACCTGGGACTGACCTGAAGTCAGTGTGAGTGAGAGACGTTGTGTATGGGCACCTCGGAGGCCAAGGGGTGTCCAGGAACCGGAAAGGTTGCCAACGGGTTACGGTCTGAAAACCGTGTATAATGCTGACTGGGGTCAGAGACGAACTGTGGTAAAGATGAATATATGCAGACTGTGTTCAAACTGTTACCAAGTTCCTGTGGATGTGGTTTACATTATGTGAAATAAACCGAAAAGACTGTTTTTGATAGAAAACCGTGCCCGAGTGCTTTGATTCTGCTGCCAAGCGAGTGTTCCCCAAGACACGTAGTAGGCGCTATGCTACAATGTGCACAATAATTTGGTGCCATATGCTATTTATATGATTAGGTCACGCGGTATCTTAATTAAGTTAAGTAATATTAAAACTAATAAGCTATTCTATAGTCTCCCATTGTTCTCTAGTAAACAACTGATGCGGGAGAGTGGTACCGCCTTTTTATCTGTAGGTTTCCTGTCCTTGGTGGGCGGATCCCCTCTCTCCGTCGTGCCGTCATGGGCTCAGAGAAATACCGTTATCGGTAAGAACTACATATTTTTTTTTTTTTTTTCCACAAAAATTATTTTTTAGCCCCCAGCATTGTATTTTTTCCAAGGGTAAGAGGAGAAATTGGACCCCAAAAGTTGTTGTCCAATTTGTCCTGAGTACGCTGATACCCCATATGTGGGGGGGAACCACCGTTTGTGCGCATGGCAGAGCTCGGAATGGAAGGAGCGTCATTTGGAATGCAGACTTGGGTGGATTGGTCTGCAGGTGTCACATTGCGTTTGCAGAGCCCCTAATGTACCTAAACAGTAGAAACCCCCCCACAAGTGACCCCATATTGGAAACTAGACCCCCCAAGGAACTTATCTAGATGTGTTGTGAGAACTTTGAACCCCCAAGTGTTTCACTACAGTTTATAACGCAGAGCCGTGAAAATAAAAAATCTTTTTTTTTTTTCCACAAAAATTATTTTTTAGCCCCCAGTTTTGTATTTTCCCAAGGGTAACAGGAGAAATTGGACCCCAAAAGTTGTTGTCCTGAGTACGCTGATACCCCATATGTTGGGGTAAACCCCTGTTTGGGCGCACGGGAGAGCTCGGAACGGAAGGAGCACTGTTTTACTCTTTCAACGCAGAATTGGCTGGAATTGAGATCGGACGCCATGTTGCGTTTGGAGAGCCCCTGATGTGCCTAAACAGTGGAAACCCCCCAATTATAACTGAAACCCTAATCCAAACACATCCCTAAACCCAACGGTAACCCTAACCACACCCCTAACCGTGACACACCCCTAACGCTAATCCCAACCCTATTCCCAACCGTAAATGTAATCCTAACCCTAACTTTAGCCCCAACCCTTACTGTAGCCTTAACCCTAACCCTAATGGGAAAATGGAAATGAATACATTTTTTTTTTTTTAATTTTTCCCTAACTAAGGGGGTGATGAAGGGGGGTTTGATTTACTTTTATAGCGGGTTTTTTAGCGGATTTTTATGATTGGCAGACGTCATACACTGAAAGACACCTTTTTATTGCAAAAAATATTTTTTGCGTTACCACATTTTGAGAGCTATAATTTTTCCATATTTTGGTCCACAGAGTCATGTAAGGTCTTGTTTTTTGTGGGACGAGTTGACGTTTTTATTGGTAACATTTTCGGGCATGTGACATTTTTTGATAGCTTTTTATTCTTATTTCTGTGAGGCAGAATGACCAAAAACCAGCTATTCATGAATTTCTTTTGGGGGAGGCGTTTATACCGTTCCGCGTTTGGTAAAATGGATAAAGCAGTTTTAGGGTATGTGCACACATTGCGGATTCTGCTGTGGATTTTTCCGCAGCGGATTTGGAAAATCCGCAGTGCAAAACCACTGCGGTTTTCACTGCCGATTTTATCGCGGTTTCTTCTGCGGATTCCACTGCGGTTTTACAACTGCAGTTTCCTATTGGTGCAGGTGTAAAACCGCTGCGGAATCCGCACAAACAATTGACATGCTGCGGAAAATCCGCTGCGTTTCCGCTCGGATTTTTCCGCAGCATTTGCACAGCGGGTTTTTTTTTTTTCCCATAGGTTTACATGGTACTGTAAACTTTGGGAAAACTGCTGCGGATCCGCAGCGTCAAATCCGCAGCAAAATCCGCAGCGTGTGCACATACCCTTATTCTTCGGGTCAGTACGATTACAGCGATACCTCATTTATATAATTTTTTTATGTTTTGGCGCTTTTATACGATAAAAACTATTTTATATAAAAAATTATTTTTGCATTGCTTTATTCTGAAGACTATAACTTTTTTTATTTTTTCTTTGACGCTGTATGGCGGCTCGTTTTTTGTGGGACAAGATCACGCTTTCAGCGGTACCATGGTTATTTATATCCGTCTTTTTGATCACGTGTTATTCCACTTTTTGTTTGGCGGTATGATAATAAAGTGTTGTTTTTTTGCCTTTTTTTTTTTTTTTTTTTACGGTGTCCACTGGTGGGGTTGACTAGAGGGACAGTTTTATAGGTTGGGTCGTTACGGATGCGGCGATACTAAATATGTGTACTTATTGTTTTTTTATTTAGATAAATGTATTTATAGGATCACGTCACACTCAGCGTAGGGAAATACGGTCCGTATTTTACGGCCGTAATACGCAGTAATTTTCACAAAACACTGTTCCGTATTCAATGCGAGGATGCGATTTTTACGGACAAATGCACCCGTATGGCTTCCGTACGGCTATTTTTATTTTATTTTATTTTATTTTTTTGCGCAGGCTTGCACAATGGACAAATCCTGGATCCATCGGCTAAAATATTCCTAAAAACATATATACAGTGTGTGTGTAATAAATATATATATATATATATATATATATATATATATATATATATATATATATATATATATATATATATATATATATATATATATATATATATATATTTATATATTTCAGCGCAAGATAGCATAAAAGCCGGTAATTCAATTGCCGGCTTTTGCTATCTCCTTCACAAACCCGACAGGATATGAGACATGGTTTACATACAGTAAACCATCTCATATCTCTTTTTTTTATTACATATTCCTCTTTAGTAATGTAACAAGTGTCTGTGTGTAAAATTTTGAAGCTCTAGGTATTAAATTAAAGGGTTAAATCCTGGCAAAAATTGGCGTGGGCTCCCGCGCAATTTTCTCCGCCAGAGTGGGAAAGCCAGTGACTGAGGGCAAATATTAATAGCCTAGAGAGGGACCATGGTTATAGGACCCCCCCTGGGGTGACATTAACCCTTCATTACCCCATATCCCACGGCTACACGGGAGTGGGAAGAGAGAGGCTAAGTGCCAGAATAGGCGCATCTTCCAGATGTGCCTTTTCTGGGGTGGCTGGGGGCCGATGTTTTTAGCCAGGCGGGTCCTATAACCATGGTACCTCCCTAGGCTATTAATATCTGCCCTCAGTCACTGGCTTTCCCACTCTGGCGGAGAAAATTGTGCGGGAGCCCACGCCAATTTTTTCTGGGATTTAACCCTTTAATTTAATAGCTAGAGCTTCAAAATTTTACACAGACACTTGTTACATTAGTAAAGAGGAATGTGTAATAAAAGAGATATGGGATGGTTTACTGTATGTAAACCATGTCTCATATCCTTTCGGGTTTGTGAAGGAGAGCAAAAGCCGGCAATTGAATTACCGGCGTTTATGCTATCTTGCGCTGAAAAAAAATAAAGTAAATAAAAAAAAAAATATATATATATCTATTCTATGTGTACACATTTATTCTCGCAAGTCACACGCATGGTCCGTGTGTAATCCGTAATTTTCACGCCCCTATAGACTTTCATTGGCGGATTTTTTGCGCATGCTGCGATTTTCTACGGCCGTACAAGACCGTATAATACGGATCAGTAAAATACGGCAGATAGGAGCAGGGCCATAGAGAATCATGGTACCGTATGCAATCCGTATTTTCTGCGCCTCTCGTACGTCAGTAAAACACGCCAGTGTGACGCCGGCCTAAGAGAATACCATCCATATACAGGTGACAATCCAGCAGCTGTTGGCTGTACACTATAGCTGACAATGTGCTTCATCAGCCAGGATCAGTGTTTGCACCGTCCAAATCTGTTTAACCCCTTAGATGCTGGTGTCAATAGTGACTTCATCATTATAAATGGTTAACAGAGTGTGGGGGCCTCCTCTTTATCCCAATTGGTGCCCTCAGATCATGATTGTGTGGTCCTGATGTTTGCCATGGCAATTCATGACCAAACAGCGGCCTTAGAGTCTGACGGCTGTTGTAACCTGTTCAGAAGTGAGCGATATTTTGGTGGTAAGAATAAACCTTTTCAATTCTGTCATGCCACTTTGCATTAATTCCTGAAACTCGCCACTACCTGACTGCAGTTTTCAATATGTCAGGGCGCGCTGTTTTTAAAATGGTATAACTTTTGGGGGTTTCCCAGTATATGGGACCGCTAAAGGCACTTCAAACATGAATAGGTCCCTAAAAAAATACACTTTGTAAATTTCCATGAAACATTACTGCTACATTTTAAACCTCCTAAAATGCTAACAAAATAAAAGAACATTTTACAAATGGTGCTGATGTAAAGCCGACATGAGGGACTATCTGGATTAAAGAGATAATTGTTCAAAGTTTTAAAATTGCTAATATTTTTTAACATTCTTCTCAAATTTCTGATAGGGTTTGTGTTTATTTATAAAAAAAATATCGACTTAAACTTACCATCATCATAAAGTATAATGTGTCACAAAAAAAAATTCTCAAAATCACTGGGATTTGTTGAAGCGTTCCAGAGTTATTACCATATAAAGTGACACTGGTCAGATATAAAATTTTGGCTCCGTCACTAAGGGGTTAATTTGGTGCAAAATGAAGTTAAAAAAAAAAATAAATATTGACTTTAAAAATAAATCGAAGTCCTATATATAAATATATTTTTTTCTCTCCATTTTAAAGGGAATCTGTCACCCCATTTTAGGCCTATAAGCTGCGTCCACCGCCATCAGGGGCTTATCTACATATTCTATAATGCTGTAAATAAGCCCCCGATGTAACATGAAAGATAAGGAAAACAAGTTAGATTATACTCACCCAGGGGCGGTCCCGGTGCGGTCTGATGGGCGTCAACAGGGCAGACAAAGTACGCCTGCGCAGGAGCCGCGGCAGGAAGCAAAGAGGACGTCATCGTATGAAGATGGGAGGCCCCGGACCGTGACGCCCATCGGACCGGGACTGCACCTGGGTGAGTATAAGCTAACTTGTTTTTTTTATCTTTCAGGATACATGGGGGGGCTTATCCACAGCATTATAGAATGCTGTAGATAAGCCCCTGATGGCGGTGGCCTTAAGGCTGAGTCACACATAATGATATCATTAACGATATCGTTGCAACGTCACGCTTTTGGTGACGTAGCAACGATCCCGCTAACGATCTCGTTATGTGTGACAGCAACCAACGATCAGGCCCCTGCTGGGAGATCGTTGGTCGATGGGAATGTTCAGGACCTTTTTTTGGTCGCTGATCACCCGCTGTCATCGCTTGATCGGCGTGTGTGACGCCGATCCAGTGATGTGTTCACTTGTAACAAGGGGAAATATCGGGTTACTAAGTGCAGGGCCGCGCTTAGTAACCCGATATTTACCCTGGTTACCATTGTAAAAGTTTAAAAAAAACAAAACAGTACATACTCACATTCTGATGTCTGTCACGTCCCCCGGCGTCCACAGGGTTGACTGTGTCAGCGCCGGCCGTAAAGCAGAGCACAGCGGTGACGTCACCGCTGTGCTCTGCTTTACGGCCGGCGCTGACACATTCCGTGCAGGGAAGCTCTCGGCAGCAGCGCGTGCATTACCAGCGCTCCTGCCGAAAGCATTTTTAACTTTAATTTTTATTTAACTTTTACAATGGTAACCAGGGTAAATATTGGGTTACTAAGCGCGGCCCTGCACTTAGTAACCCGATGTTTACCCTGGTTACCCGGGTGCTGCAGGGGGACTTCGGCATCGTTGAAGACAGTTTCAACGATGCCGAAGTCATTCCCCTGATCGTTGGTCACTGGAGAGAGCTGTCTGTGTGACAGCTCCCCAGCGACCACACAACGACTTACCAACGATCACGGCCAGGTCGTATCGCTGGTCGTGATCGTTGGTAAGTCGTTTAGTGTAACGGTACCTTTAGCTCATAAGCCCAAAATGGGGTGACAGATTCCCTTTAATTTGACATGGGTTTCTATTTTCAAATTTGATTTTGAGTCTTTGGAAGCTGTCAAAATCTTCTTTCGTTTGAAGTGTTATCAGTTTTGTGAGCTGTAGCTGAAAAATAACAGTATGTGATTCAAAATTAATTTTGCAAGCATGCCTAAAGTGCATGTCCTAGCCTGATCGGCATCCAAACAGAAGGCAATAATGTCTTGATTTTCTTTTTAAGGTGTTAAAATGTTTCATTAGTGTTGTTACCAGAACAAATAGCGTTTAAAAAGGTCCTTACCTTTAAAAAATATATAGCTTTTTAAGTACCGTACTATGACATAACTGTAAAGTGTGAACAGGATCTTTTTTCAGACTATTACGTATGAAAACATGCAGTTGTTGGTAACTTTGAGTAGATTTTTCTTTTTGTCTTCATACATGAGAAAGAAAAGTGACATAGACTATTAGATATTCTCTTTAATAAAACACTAGTTGCAAAATGTTCTGTGTACAACTTTGTTTCTCACCATACCCCACAGACCTTCATTTGTCACCACACTCTAATAGTATGGGCACACTATGTCTGATAAGTGGATTTTGCCTATAAAAGCTGCCAAAAGAAGTGACTTGATCACTTTCCAGGCAGCTTCTGTTTGGAAGCTGATCATTAGTGTGCTTGTATACCCTGCCTAAACACTTTCATAGCCCTAGTTTCAGAAACCATCCCAATCCAAAACAAAGGATCATACCAATGACTGGGTGACAGACCACTCTACCTCCCTGTACCTCGGAACAGATCATAGAGCCCATCTCCAACACTATAAATGGGAAAACCGTATACTGTTTTGGATGTGCAGTATTTCCATTCACTATTCATGAGTGAACAGATTCTTCCTGACTTGATGTCGTCTAATGATATGCCTCTTCCCCAAATTGCTATTTCTATATCCTTTTAGGACTTTTCAATGGAAAACTGACTAAAAATCGGCAGCTTCATCCCCCTTCTCCCTGTCTTAAAAGGACCCTGTCACTAGGTTTTTGCTACCTAATCTGAGAGCAGTATACTGTAGGGGCAGAGACCCTGATTCCAGCGACGTGTCATTTACTGGTCTGCTTAGTGTCATTTATATAAAATCATTGTTTTATCAGCAGGAAATTATTACTAAATGACTACATGGCATCCTGCCAGGTATTCCAACTACACCCCACCACTGATTGGCAGCTTTCTGTGTACACCGAAAGCTGCCAATCAGGAAAGTTTTATTAATCCACATATATTACTGACTTAAGCAAAATAATAATTTTGCTTAGGTACATCTAAAATTATATATTTTTCTTTCTTTAGGCAGCTCTAAAACAGCAATGTTCGCATGAATGTGTTAGGCTCACTAGATGAGGTGGATCCTCAAACACCAAGGTCCATGTGGGCACACAGGTGTTGCTGCAGAAGGCAGTTAAGGCACATGGAAACTGGTAGCAGAGGTCCTGGAGACCGCATACAGGTACTGAGCAGGCCGTGGTGCACAGACAAACAAAGTCTTAATATCAAGAAACAGGTGTGTGTTTTGATAGGCCTTGTTGGTCCTGTTGGGGCTTGCGTCCGAACCCCACCACAAAACAGTATTCGGAGATATGTGCCAACGTGGCCATAGACTATAATGGTGCCGACAGAGCTAATGTGTGCTCTGTCATGCATCATTTTCAGATATGTACACCTACTAGAGAGGGACACCAACGAACTGGTGCCAGATCCAATGCACCCTCATATAAGCCTAGTTAGATGATCACATGGGAGCATGCCGGGCTATTTGCAAAGCCTGACGTGAAGCACAAGAAAGTTGAGCAGACCGGGTGAAGGAAGCAAAGCCTGAGTCCAGGACAGGTGTGTAAAAGAATGTTATGTTTGACTTCTGTAAGTGTATGGACACTTTGTGGCTGAAGACCACACCAGCATGCAGTTTTATATTGATTATTACGGGAAATGCTGTTTTGCAGCTATAATTGCTATTTACCTGAATTTGTGCATTCTTCAAAGAATGGACCTTTTATGGCTGCACAGTTTTGCTTGTAAACAGCAGTTCATAAAACCAAGCAGCTACTGACAGTCCATTCTGAGACTGCAAGGTGCATGCTTCATGTGTCCTAATTCTGATATGCTTGTGCAGTAAAGAAAAAAAATGATATCCGCTATGCAAAGATAAATACACATACTCACATTATTGATCCTCTCCACTCATGTTCTGTTGCTGGCTGATCTTCCTGCCGAACACCACATGTTACCTCTGTAGCAATGACCTCCGTGGTGTCTGATGCAGCCTGGATTGGTTATAGCCGCTACATGTCCCTGTATTGGAACATCTTCACTGCAGCGGGAAGTGGAGAATAGTAGACTACATCAGAATGGGAGTGATGTAAGAAAAAAAAAATCTTTGTGCACTGCTATGAGCTGGTTCAAACATCATTTTATTTACACCAGTGATTGTCTTACCGCTGTTTCTAAAATCAAGTCCTCCCTCTATCTGAAACTGAACCTGTCAAAAACTGAACTCCTCGTGTTGTCTCCCTCTACTAACCTACCTTTGCCTGACATTGCCATCTCCGTGTGCGGGTTCCACCATTACTCCAAAGCAACATGCCCGCTGCCTTGGGGTCATCCTTGATTCCGAGCTTTCATTCACCTCCCACATCCAATCACTGGCTCGCTCTTCTTATCTGCATCTCAAAAACATTTCTAGAATTTGCCCTTTTTTTACTTTCGACCCTGGAAAAACTCTTACTGTTTCACTTATTCATTCTCGTCTGGACTATTGTAACTCTCTACTAATCGGCCCCCCTCTTACCAAATTCTCCCCGCTCCAATCTGTCCTGAACGCAGCAGCCAGGATCATATTCCTCACCAACCGTTACACAGATGCCTCTACCTTGTACCAGTCATTACACTGGCTACCCATCCACTCCAGAATCCAGTACAAAACTACTACCCTCATCCACAAAGCACTCCATGGCTCAGCACCACCCTACATTTCCTCTCTGGTCCGTCTACCAACCTACCCGTGCCCTCCGCTCCGCAAATGACCTCAGGTTAGCATCCTCAATAATCAGAACTTCCCACTCCCGTCTCCAAGACTTTACACGTGCTGCGCCGATTCTTTGGAATGCACTACCTAGGTTAATACGATTAATCCCCAATCCCCAGTTTTAAGCGCTCCCTAAAAACTCATTTGTTCAGATTGGCCTACCGCCTCAACGTATTAACCTAACTATCCCTGTGTGGCCCATTAAAAAAAAAAAAAAAACATAATCAGGAGGTTTCTCGCATCATGTTCTCATACACTTTATTCAGTCAATAGCCCTCTGTGTCTGTACTGTTACATACTTAGGCAGTTAACTGGTTCATGCAGCTTTACATGAACACCCGAGCCTTACACTATGGCTGGTCCGAATAACTAAAGCAATTGTTACCATCCACCTCTCATGTCTCCCCTTTTCCTCATAGTTTGTAAGCTTGCGAGCAGGGCCCTCATTCCTCCTGGTATCTATTTTGAACTGTGATTTCTGTTATGCTGTAATGTCTATTGTCTGTACAAGTCCCCTCTATAATGGGTCATTCCATGTCAAGTGAACCAATGATTTTTACCACTATATTTTTAATTCTTTTGAGATTTTGTTATTTGGTAATAGTGTGTCAGAGAATGCAAAATGTGAAGAAAAAACACTTCTAGATTTTTTTTTTTTAATTATTTTTTATTGATTTTGAAAGTTCGGAAAAAGTGCGAATTTCAGTGTTGCCTGCCTTTACATTTCTCCCCATAACTCAGGCTAGAAAAGAGATAGAGAAACAAAATAAACACCATTCTACTCAGAACTGTACAGGCTTTCACCAGATATGTCACAAGAGTATCTTTAATAATATTTTACCTATGCGAACGCAAGCGCAAAACTTTAAAACGCATTTCCGAAAAAAACGTTTAATTTAAAAATTTTAAAAACTGCACATGTGCCACATCTGTACCAAAATACAAGCTGGGATCGTGATGGGATCATATTTAAAAAAATAAAACTATTATAGTGTCAGTTCAAAAATCTTGATTTCAGGTCTGTTCAGCCTGTGGTGTAGAAGTGTTGGGTCCATATTTACCAAATAATCCATGATTTTTAGATATTTCTATATTATTTTATTATGTTAGAGCTTAGAAGCAGGAGAGGACAGAGGAGAAAGCTTTGTTAGGGCCAAACCTGAGATAGAACAGGGGTAGACAGTGAATGCAGAGCAGATGACAGGCCGGCAGCTCCAGCCTCCACAGACCGTATTCACACCAAATCTTAACACCCAGGCAACTCCTCAAATGTAGGGAGAAAAATACTCTTAACATCCAGTTCATGTATTGTACAAACCAGGACTACAAAGAGGAGGAGAGTTTGTTATATCGGTTACAGGAAGCAGAACCCATCACAGGGACTCGGCAATACCGGACTGTCATCCCATGTAGTGGAAATAAAGACAGTGACGTCCATGAAGTGGTAGAAGGCGGCACAAGATCGGCAATGGATGACACAACTGGTTACGTGACCTGTGAATATGATTAGCGCTGACGGCTACTGGACTCTCCAAAGATTGTGAAAATGAAGACGTAGAAAGGACTTTTCTGCACTTTCTGGTCCAGCGCCGTCCTTTGTGTATCCAAGAAAATCAGACATTGTAAGGCCGGCCTCACACTCAGCGTATAAAAATACGGTCCGTTTTTTACAGCCGTAATACGCAGAAAAGTCCCCAAAATAGTGGTCCGTATGTCATCCGTAGGCAGGGTGTGTCAGCGTATTTTGCACATGGCATCCTCCGTATGTAATCCGTATGGCATCCGTACTGCGATATTTTCTCGCAGGCTTGCAAAACCGACATCTAATGGATTTATGTGCTCAAATGTTCGTTAAAAAAATATATATACAGTGTATGTGTGTGTGTGTATATGTATATGTATACACTCACCGGCCACTTTATTAGGTACACCTGTCCAACTTCTTGTTAACACTTAATTTCTAATCAGCCAATCACATGGCGGCAACTCAGTGCATTTAGGCATGTAGACATGGTCAAGACAATCTCCTGCAGTTCAAACCGAGCATCAGTATGGGGAAGAAAGGTGATTTGAGTGCCTTTGAACGTGGCATGGTTGTTGGTGCCAGAAGGGCTGGTCTGAGTATTTCAGAAACTGCTGATCTACTGGGATTTTCACGCACAACCATCTCTAGGGTTTACAGAGAAAGGTCCGAAAACGAAAAAAAATCCAGTGAGCGGCAGTTCTGTGGGCGGAAATGCCTTGTTGATGCCAGAGGTCAGAGGAGAATGGGCAGACTGGTTCGAGCTGATAGAAAGGCAACAGTGACTCAAATCGCCACCCGTTACAACCAAGGTAGGCCTAAGAGCATCTCTGAACGCACAGTGCGTCGAATTTTGAGGCAGATGGGCTACAGCAGCAGAAGACCACACCGGGTACCACTCCTTTCAGCTAAGAACAGGAAACTGAGGCTACAATTTGTACAAGCTCATCGAAATTGGACAGTAGAAGATTGGAAAAACGTTGCTTGGTCTGATGAGTCTCGATTTCTGCTGCGACATTCGGATGGTAGGGTCAGAATTTGGCGTAAACAACATGAAAGCATGGATCCATCCTGCCTTGTATGGAGCATCTTTGGGATGTGCAGCCGACAAATCTGCGGCAACTGTGTGATGCCATCATGTCAATATGGACCAAAATCTCTGAGGAATGCTTCCAGCACCTTGCTGAATCTATGCCACGAAGAATTGAGGCAGTTCTGAAGGCAAAAGGGGGTCCAACCCGTTACTAGCATGGTGTACCTAATAAAGTGGCCGGTGAGTATATATATATATATATATATATATATATATATATATATATATATATATATATATATATATATATGTATGTATGTGTATATATATATATATATATATATATATATATATATATATATATATATATGTGTGTGTGTATATGTATATATATATATATATATATATATATATTTTTTTATATTTATATTCTGTATTTATATTTAATTCAGCGCGATATATGTGAAAAGCCGGTAATTCAATTGCCGGCTTTTCATTTCTCCTTCACAAACCCGACAGGATATGAGACATGGTTTACATACAGTAAACCATCTCATATCCCCCTTTTTTTTGCATATTCCACACTACTAATGTTAGTAGTGTGTATGTGCAAATTTTGGGTGCTGTAGCTGCTAAAATAAAGGGTTAAATGGCGGAAAAAATTGGCGTGGGCTCCCGCGCAATTTTCTCCGCCAGAGTGGTAAAGCCAGTGACTGAGGGCAGATATTAATAGCCTAGAGAGGGTCCATGATTATTGGCCTCCCCTGGCTACAAACATCTGCCCCCAGCCACCCCAGAAAAGGCACATCTGGATGATGCGCCTATTCTGGCACTTGGCCACTCTCTTCCCACTCCCGTGTAGCGGTGGGATATGGGGTAATGAAGGGTTAATGTCACCTCGCTATTGTAAGGTGACATTAAGCCAGATTAATAATGGAGAGGCGTCAATTATGTCACCTATCCATTATTAATCCAATTGTATGAAAGGGTTAAAAAAACACACATTATTAAAAATTATTTTAATGAAATAAACACACAGGTTGTTTTAATATTTTATCTGTCACGTCCCACAAAGTAAATCCATCTGAAGGGGTTAAATCAATTTACAGGCAGGAGCTGTGCTAAAGCACTCGCTCGTACCTGTAAACCCCGGGTGCTGAAAGGAAAGCTGGGTGATCTGTACTTACATGAACTCGAGCGTGGGAACTTTTCCAAGGCTGCAGATCATGAGAACATCCAGCAGAGGGCACCTCACCGCGACTCAATGTAAGTACAGATCACCCAGCTTTCCTTTCAGCACCCGGGGTTTACAGCTCCTGCCTGTAAATTGATTTAACCCCTTCAGATGGATTTACTTCGTGGGACGTGACAGTTCATCAGAAGGTATGTATATTGTTGGTTTATTATTTTGCCAAGCGAGGGTCTTCAGGTGGATTGAGAGAGCAATAAAATATTAAAACAACCTGTGTGTTTATTTCATTAAAATAATTTTTAATAATGTGTGGGGTGTGTGTGTGTGTGTGTGTGTGTGTGTGTGTGTGTGTGTGTGTGTTTTAACCCTTTCATACAATTGGATTAATAATGGATAGGTGACATAATTGACGCCTCTCCATTATTAATCTGGCTTAATGTCACCTTACAATAGCAAGGTGACATTAACCCTTCATTACCCCATATCCCACGGCTACACAGGAGTGGGAAGAGAGTGGCCAAGTGCCAGAATAGGCGCATCTTCCAGATGTGCCTTTTCTGGGGTGGCTGGGGGCAGATGTTTGTAGCCAGGGGGGGCCAATAACCATGGACCCTCTCTAGGCTATTAATATCTGCCCTCAGTCACTGGCTTTACCACTCTGGCGGAGAAAATTGCGCGGGAGCCCACGCCAATTTTTTCCGCCATTTAACCCTTTATTTTAGCAGCTACAGCACCCAAATTTTGCACATACACACTACTAACATTAGTAGTGTAGAATATGCAAAAAAAAAAGGGATATGAGATGGTTTACTGTATGTAAACCATGTCTCATATCCTGTCGGGTTTGTGAAGGAGAAATGAAAAGCCGGCAATTGAATTACCGGCTTTTCACTAACACCGCTGCGTATTTCTCGCAAGTTACACTGCTGGTCCGTGTGGAATCCGTATTTTTCTCGCCCCCATAGACTTTCATTGGCGATTTTTTTTTTTTATTATTATTTTTTTTTTTTTTTTGCGCAATACGGTGACAAACGCAGCATGCTGCGATTTTCTACGGCCGTACAAGACCGTATATTACGGATGCGTAATATATGGCAGATAGGAGCTGGGCCATAGAGATTCATTGGGCCGTGTGTAATGCGAATTTTACGGACGTAGTTTATGCGCTCATACGTCCGTAAAACTCGCTAGTGTGAGGCCGGCCTAAAAGTGAACAAAAAACAGATATAACTTAGGTGGAGCCGAGCACCATGACAGGCCATACATACTGTGACAGAGAAGGAAATGGCCATTGCTAGTGAGCGCTTATGGACAAGATGACATTTCACCCACTAGATGGCACACATTGTTGATAAAAGGCCACTGTAAAAACCTACTATTAACTGATTAGTTCATATTTTATAGTACGAGGATTTAATTACTGTACTATTCTTCTTAAACACTTCAGAAATGACATGTTTAGTGATTTAGTTGAAAAAAATTGTTCCATGTATAAATAGGTGGTAGAAATATTGGTTCTTTTAATCTTGTTTTTAACATATAATTAGGATCAGACTGTATTTAGAAAATCACACTTGAGGATGTGATCACCTTTTATCTTTTGGCTTGTTCAATGAATTCAGGTTGAAAATGCTGAGCAAGTTGTTATGATGATTAAGATGTATTTATTCTGGCACTTCGGGATTTGTTTTTTGCGTTTCTTTATTGTTACATATAAATGTTGAATGCAATAAGTTGTAATTTGAAAAGAAAAAGGGAAGAAACTCACACAAACATAAAATCAGATGATTCAAGGCTTAAAAAAAAATACAAATGCGATAGGTCCCAAGTTGAATCCCTGTACAAATATAAACAAGGACACAAGTAACACACATGCGTGTTTTCACAATTTTAAAACATACGTTTTTTTCAGAATTGCGCATCAAAATGTTTAATTTGATTTCACCAAAACAAAATATAAAGAAACAGTCTTGTGACATATCAAATGAAAGCCGGTACTGTTCTGAGAAAAATGATGCCTCTCCCACCTCTATATCTTAATTCTAGCCAGAGATATGATAAAAAATGTAAAGCCATACCAGGCCAAAATCTGCGCTTTTTTAAAACTTTAAAAATCTGTAAAAAATTAACTGATGAAGAAAAAAATTCTAAACTTTTAATTTGTAATTAACTAAAGTTGTACTTCATAAAAACAAAAAATAAAAAAAATCTAAAGACGTCAGGTAAAAAAAATATTCATATTTGGATCACTTGATATGGAATGACCCTAATTTGAAAAGCGCTGCGGAATATGTTAGTGCTATATAAATAAAATTATTTATTATTACTGGGAGCCATTTTGCGCTAGGACTGTATGGTGTCTTACATGAGTCACCTTCAAATCACAGGATAGTTGTGTTCACCCCTCAGGTTAACTTTACCCTATGAAAAATGAAATCAAGCACTATTTGATCACTGGGGAAAGAAAAACCTGTAACATTGGAGCCCTAGGTAAAAGGAAAATTGTGTAGCATGCTCCATTTCATGCCTTTTGGGTCCTTTGCTGTGTAACATCCTCTGTTTTGTTTACCCACAATTTCATGATCTGTAAATATTATTTTGCAAAATATTGAATTGTCAGCTTACTTCTTGATTATTAACGTTCCATTGATTGTGCTTATTTAGTAAACAATGGCCGAATTATTAATGGAATGTGAAGAAGAAGAGCTAGAACCATGGCAGCAAAAGTCTAAAGCTATTGTGATTGATGATGAAGATGATGACGAACCAATTTTTGTTCGAGAGATTAGTGTTTCACAGACAACCAATACAAGTAAGGCTTCTTTACTTCTATATTAAGGGTAAATAATTGTATTTACTAAATTGTTAGTTATGCCACGTTCAGGTTTTGTAAGTCAAATCCAGGAATGGGTAAAAAAATGCAGAAGTGGTGACATGTTTCTATTATACTTTTCTTTTCCGCTGATTGTTCCCCTGGTTTTTTGCTTACAAATGCTAATGTAAAACACTGATCAAATACTGAATGTGTGAACATGCTCTAAAACAAGTGAAATCTTAGGAGATACAGAGATGGACTACAACCTTATCCTCATGCACTGACAAAATAATGCAGTTTTTTATCAAAGCTGTTAAAGACGAGACA
Source organism: Ranitomeya variabilis (assembly GCF_051348905.1). Taxonomy (NCBI): domain Eukaryota; kingdom Metazoa; phylum Chordata; class Amphibia; order Anura; family Dendrobatidae; genus Ranitomeya; species Ranitomeya variabilis. The sequence continues at coordinate 218,957,506 of NC_135236.1, read as the reverse complement.
GAGTAACCTCTTATGGATGGGGCTATTTTGCCCATAATGGAAACACTTTTTTCACACGTACCGTATTTTTCGGACTATAAGACGCACCGTATTATAAGACGCACCCCAAATTTGGGGTGAAAAATGCAGAAAAAAAGATTTTTTTATAAGATGGGGGTCCGTCTTATTGTCCGAATTTAAGATCTCTTACCGGAGGGCAGGCAGTGGCAGAGCAGGGTCGCAGGAGGCATGGTGGTGGCAGAGGTGAGGTGATGCTGAGGTGCGGTGGGCGGAACGGCGTGCACCTGAGCAAGGTCCCATCCTGCTTAGGTGGGCGACGCCATGGCCTGGTGTCCATGGGGAGGTTGCTGTGGCGGTGGCAGACGTGCGGTCACTTCCTCAGGTGGCAGCGGCCAGGGTCCCTTCCACATTTGAGGTGACGCCACAGCAGTAGTGAAGGAGAGCAGCAGAGCTGGGTGGTTTTCCTGGTGGCGGCGGGCTTACCGGCATTGTGGCGGCGACAGAGGTGCGGGCATGATGTGGCACGGTGAGCTGTATGGCGTGAGTAGGTCCCATCCATATTTGAGGTGAATCCGCGGCCTGGTATTGATGGAGAGCAGCAGCGCTGGTGAGTTACGGTATTTTCCGGTGGCGGCGGCCATCTTGCTGAGGCCGCGCGTGCGCAGATTCACTACTCTGCGTCCCAGGGCTTCAGGAAAATGGCCACCGCGATCTCCATCTGCGCACGCGCGGCCTCCCGCGGCCATTTTCCTGAAGCCCTGGGACGCAGAGAAGTGAATCTGCGCACGCGCGGCCTCAGCAAGATGGCTGCCGCCACCGGAAAATACCGTAACTCACCAGCGCTGCTGCTCTCCATCAGTACCGGGCCGCGGATTCACCTCAAATATGGATGGGACCTGCTCACGCCATACAGCTCACCGTGCCACATCATGCCCGCACCTCTGTCGCCGCCACAATGCCGGTAAGCCTGCGTTCCGAATATAAGACGCACCCCCCATTTTCCTCACAATTTTTTTGGGGAAAAAGTGCGTCTTATATTCCGAAAAATACGGTAATTTACTTTTTTTTTTTTTTTTTTTTTTTATTGTAAACCTATCAGGGTTTATTGACACAATTATGGTGTATATAGCTTATCAACCAACTTTGTATAAATCTTTACAGGGAGAAATAGAAGAGGGGGGGAAAAAAAACAAAACCGTAATTCAGCAACTTGTTTTTAATGTTTTGAATATTATTTATTCATTTCCTGCACAAATAAAATATTACATTTATTCCGTGGGTCAGTGCTATTGCAGAAAAGAGATATTTGTAGTTTTTAATACTTTTTTGCCTTAACCCCTTTCTGACCTCTGACTGGATAGTACGTCCGAGGTTAGATCCCCTGCTTTGATGTGGGCTCCGGCGGTGAGCCCACATCAAAGCCGCGACATGTCAGCTATTTTGAACAGCTGACATTTGCGCCCAATAGTGGCGAGTGGAATCGCGATCCACCCGCCGCTATTACTAGTGCCGCTGACAGCGGCATTTAACTACCACCTCCGGCAGCGCGGCCAGAAATGCGCTCATCGCCGACCCAGTCACATGATCGGGGGTCAGCGATGCGTCTGCATAGTAACAAGAGGTCTCCTTGAGACATCTATGGTTGCTGATGCCGGCTTGCTCTGAGCACCACCCTGTGGCTGGCGCTCATAGCAAGCCTGTAATTAAGCTACATAGGAGCAACCTGATGATCGCTGCTATGTAGCAGAGCCGATCAGGCTATGCCAGCTTCTAGCCTCCCATGGAGGCTAATGAAGCATGGCAAAAGTAAAAAAAAGAAAAAAAAAGTTAAAAAAAAAAAAAAAAAGGAAATAAATAAAAAAAAAAATATATAGAAGTTTAAATCACCCCCCCTTTCGCCCCATTCAAAATAAAACAATAAACATATGGTATCGCCACGTTCAGAATCGCCCGATCTATCAATAAAAAATAAATAAATAACCTGATCACTAAACGGCGTAGCGAGAAAAAAAAATTGAAACTCAAATTACGTTTTTTTGGTCGCCGCAACATTGCATTAAAATGGAACAACAGGCGATCAAAAGAACGTATCTGCACCAAAATGGTATCACTAATAACATCAGCTCGGCACGCAAAAAAATAAGCCCTCGCCCGACCCCAGATCACGAAAAATGGAGACGCTACAGGTATCGGAAAAAGGCACAATTTTTTTTTTCACCACTTAGATAAAAAATAACCTTGACATGTTTGGTGTCTATGAACTCGTAATGACCTGGAGAATCAAAATGGCAGGCCAGTTTTACCATGTAGTGAACCTAGCAAAAAAGTCAAACAAAAAACACGCATGGGATTGCAATTTGTTTTGCAATTTCACCGCACTTTGAATTTTTTTCCCATTTTCTAGTACACGACATGGTAGAACCAATGGTGTCATTCAAAAGTACAACTCGTTCCGCAAAAAATAAGCCCTCACATGGCCATATTGACGGAAAAATAAAAAAGGTATGGCTCTGGGAAGAAGGGGAGTGAAAAACAAACCCGGAAAAACTGAAAATCCCAAGGTCATGAAGGGGTTAATCTGCAAATTGGCTCAGTCACTAAGGGATTCAAAAAATTTGGCCTGGTCAGGAATGTCAAAATTAACTTTGTCTCTAAGGGGTTAAGATAAGAGGTGAATGATGTGACAGGATTCACTTGTGCAGTATATACTAAAAAAAACACAGGCTGCTTTTTGAATGTTTTAACTTCATCTTTATATAACAATGGTTTTGTTGTGTGTTGTGTTTTTTGGTTTGTTTGTTTTTGTTTTTTTTTTTTTTTTTTTTTTTTCTTTCTTGTGCAGCGTCCAACCCGCAGCGTCCAAATGTTACAGCATAGTGGATGGGATTTCTTGAAATTCCATGTCCACTATGCTTGCGGAAACTGACATGTGGTGCGTCTTTCCAGACCGCAGTATATCTAACTATCTTGCGGAGATGTGAGTCTGTGCAAGATTGTCACCCGTACAATGTATTGGACGCAGTGATTCTGCATGGTTCAGTGATCACATTTGGATTCACCTGCGTTCAATAGACTTCAGCACTTTGGAGGCAGCAGACATGTGCTACGTACAAAGCGCTGCCAATTACGGACCGTGTGCACCTGGCCTAAGTTGCCAATCAGTGGTGGGGTTATAAGGAGTTAGTACATGGCGGCAGTATTTATAATAAAGCTACAACAAACAGTCCAGTATGTGACACATTGATGGAATCAGGGTCTCTGTCCCTACATTGTGCTGTTCCCCGATTAGATGGCAAAAGCCTGCTGACAGAATCCTTTTAATGTTTACTTCTCATTTTATTTTCCTCCTTTTTGTTTTGTTTTTTTTCTTCAGAATAAAACAAAAAGCTAAGTCATAAGTACTCAAAGCAAAACCCAACAGTATAATGTATAATTTTTAACTCCTGCAAGGCTACCCCAATAGGAGAGAACAGGATGGAGAGAGAGGGCATAGTTACCATAAATTATTTAACGGGTATAACTGGATGCCAAAGTTGCTAGCCACACTGCAGTCCCAGCCTGGCCGTTACTTAGGCAAGGAGCAACAGGTCCTATGCTGTACACTACTCCTTGCAAAGCCCTGAAGCTCCCGCATTGCTGGATCTGGCTAACTTCAGGCACTCGAAGCTTCTCCCTTGCTGCAGAGACAAAGCTGCCTGGAAGGATGTTCATTTCAGCGCAACCGTGTCCCCGGTCCAAACGGTCAGTCTTTAGGAGCGCTCCTGAAGATTGATCATGACAGAACCCTTAAATATGTGCTCTAATTATTCATGTCATGTAGTAATTTTCTGATACATGTGATTCATTTTAACAGGCAAGACAACAGGAGGGCAACATGGTTCTTTTGCACAGACAGAGAATGGTCTTCCTAACAGAGGTACTTTATACTTACAATAAATTCTTCATATGTTTTCTCAATTAAATGACTCATCTTCACTAATTTTAATCTTATATTGTAGGCAACAATTCATTTCCGATGTCTAATAACCACTACAAACCCCCTGCTGCAACACAGGCTGTAACTCAGCAAGTAAGACCTATGTACCAACCGGTTACTAGACCAACAAGTAGTTCTGCCACTGTTCAACCATTGCCGAGACCAGTTGGCATACAAGAACCTATAAGAAGACCTGCAGCTGGATGTATACCAGCTCAGCAGCCACCCAGAGCAAATCCAGTTATGCAGACTGTTTGTAGACCTCAGACGTTTGTTCCAAACCCTCTTCCAGTATGTAGAACTCCTACAATTCCTTCTGTGTCTCAGCCAGCTCCTCGACCGGTTGCTACCATCACTGCACAGCCAGTAATGTTAAATCAGGTAATGACTGATAGATCATGTTACACAGCAAGATATAAATATATCTGTACTCGTCAGGCTTGGGTCATGCTTCCTTTTTGTTAAGACAGAAAAATGTATCTGGCAGCACCTATCTGTCCTGTCAACAAAACAATGATCAAATATACTAAAATATATTTCTGATAAAAGTTTTTTTTCTAAATTTGTAGGTTTTAATCTTAAAACTACTTAAATGCTCTCTATATAGCCACATTTTGGACCTGCATAACGTTCTTTATGCTGTGTAATAAACTAAAAAGTTAGAGGGGGAAATTCAATCAATATGGTTCCCTTATACTGTATGTTGGGTCTCACTCAGACGACCTATCTACTATATAATTGTCTAAGGGTCACTTCCGTCTTTCTGTCTGTCTTTCTGTCTGTCTGTCACGGATATTCATTGGTCGCGGCCTCTGTCTGTCATGGAAATCCAAGTCGCTGATTGGTCGCGGCAAAACGGCCGCGAGCAATCAGCGACGGGCACAGTCCGGCGGCAAAATGGCCGCTCCTTCCTCCCCACAGTCAGTGCCCGCTCCATAATCCCCTCCAGTCAGTGCTCACACAGGGTTAATGGCAGCATTAACGGACCGTGTTATGCCGCGGTGTAATGCACTCCCTTACCGCTGCTATTAACCCTGTGTGACCAACTTTTTACTATTGATGCTGCCTATGCGGCATCAATAGTTAAAAGATCTAATGTTAAAAATAATTTAAAAAAAAAAAAATCGTTATACTCACCTGAGGTCCGTCGGCCCCTCGGATCCAGAACCGGCCTTTCCCGCTCCTCGCGACGCTCCGGTGACCGCTCCATGCATTGCGGTCTCGTGAGATGATGTAGCGGTCTCGCGAGACCGCAATGCACTTTTGGGACCGGATCGCGCGAGGAGCGTCAGTAACTGCTTCGCCTGGATCCGGGGCCAACGAAAGGTGAGTATATAACTATTTTTTATTTTAATTCTTTTTTTTTTTTTAACAGGTATATGATGCCCACATTACTATATACTACGTGGGCTGTGCAATGTACTGCGTGGGCTGTGCAATGTACTGCGTGGGCTGTGCAATGTACTGCGTGGGCTGTGCAATGTACTGCGTGGGCTGTGCAATGTACTGCGTGGGCTGTGCAATGTACTACGTGGGCTGTGCAATGTACTACGTGGGCTGTGCAATGTACTACGTGGGTTGTGCAATGTACTACGTGGGCTGTGCAATGTACTACGTGGGCTGTGCAATGTACTACGTGGGCTGTGCAATGTACTACGTGGGCTGTGCAATGTACTGCGTGGGCTGTGCAATGTACTGCGTGGGCTGTGCAATGTACTGCGTGGGCTGTGCAATGTACTACGTGGGCTGTGCAATGTACTACGTGGGCTGTGCAATGTACTACGTGGGTTGTGCAATGTACTACGTGGGCTGTGCAATGTACTACGTGGGCTGTGCAATGTACTACGTGGGCTGTGCAATGTACTGCGTGGGCTGTGCAATGTACTGCGTGGGCTGTGCAATGTACTGCGTGGGCTGTGCAATGTACTACGTGGGCTGTGCAATGTACTACGTGGGTTGTGCAATGTACTACGTGGGCTGTGCAATGTACTACGTGGGCTGTGCAATGTACTACGTGGGCTGTGCAATGTACTACGTGGGCTGTGCAATGTACTACGTGGGCTGTGCAATGTACTACGTGGGCTGTGCAATGTACTACGTGGGCTGTGCAATGTACTACGTGGGCTGTGCAATGTACTACGTGGGCTGTGCAATGTACTACGTGGGCTGTGCAATGTACTGCGTGGGCTGTGCAATGTACTGCGTGGTCTGTGCAATGTACTACGTGGGCTGTGCAATGTACTGCGTGGGCTGTGCAATGTACTGCGTGGGCTGTGCAATATACTGCGTGGGCTGTGCAATATACTACCTGGGCTGTGCAATGTACTGCGTGGGCTGTGCTATATAATATGTGGGCTGTGCAATATACTTTGTTGGCTGTGCAATGTACTATGTGGGCTGTGCAATGTACTGCGTGGGCTGTGCAATGTACTGCGTGGGCTGTGCAATGTACTGCGTGGGCTGTGCAATGTACTGCGTGGGCTGTGCAATGTACTGCGTGGGCTGTGTTGTGCACTACGTGGCCTGTTATACACTACATGTTATACACTACGTGGGCTGTGTTATACACTACGTGGGCTGTGTTATACACTACGTGGGCTGTGTTATACACTACGTGGGCTGTGTTATACACTACGTGGGCTGTGTTATACACTACGTGGGCTGTGTTATACACTGCGTGTGTGGGCTGTTATATACTACGGGAGCTGTTATAAACTACGTGGCTGTGATATATGCTATGTGGGCTGTGTTATATACTACGTGGCTGTGCTATATACTCCGTGGGCTGTGCTATATACTACTTGGCTGTGCAATATACTACTTGGCTGTGCAATATACTACGTGGCCTGTTATATACTACATGTCCGGCTGCGAACAATCAGCGACAGGCGCAGTCCGGCCGCGAATTGGCGCGGGATTTGAACCACGCTTCGCTAATTGGTCGCGGCCAGCCGAATCCTATGTATTCAATGTATTCTAAAATCTTCATAAATAAACTACATACATATTCTAGAATACCCGATGCGTTAGAATCGGGCTACCATCTAGTACATTTATAAAAACATCACCCAGAGAAGGTGCTAGATCCAAAAAATGAGGGACTACAATGTCCTGGGATTAACCACAAACTAAACCACTGATGTCATATAGCCAGATATACAAGTCATGAAATGGTCATAACAATAGTAATGTTAATTTTTCAAAATTTTAACACCACAAGAAATTTTGATATACAGGCTCATATTACTTGTTCAACTAAGGGAGTAATATATCATGCGGAATGCCCCTGTAAAAAGATTTACAATAATGCATTGAATACACAGGATTCGGCTGGCCGTGACCATTTAGCGAAGCGTGGTTCAAATCCCCCGCCAATTCGTGGCCGGGACTGCACCAGTCGCTGATTGTGCGCGGCCGGCCACGTAGTATATAGCACAGCCCATGGATTATATAGCACAGCCCATGGAGTATATGGCACAGCCCATGGAGTATATGGCACAGCCCACGGAGTGTACAACAGCCCACATAGCATATAACACAGCTCACGTAGTATATAACAGCCCACGCACGTAGTGTATAACACAGGCCACGTAGTGTATAACACAGGCCACGTAGTGTATAACACAGGCCACGTAGTGTATAACACAGGCCACGTAGTATATTGCACAGCCCACGTAGTATATTGCACAGCCCACGTAGTATTTTGCACAGCCCACGTAGTATATAGCAATGTGGGCATCATATCCCTGTTAAATAAAAAAAAAAAAAAGAATTAAAACCAAAAAATAGTTAGATACTCACCTTCCATTGGCCCCCGGATCCAGGCGAAGCGTTTACCGATGCTACTCGCACGCTCCGGTCCCAAGAGTGCATTGCAGTCTCGCGAGACCGCTACGTCATCATCTCGCGAGATCGCAATTCATGGAGCGGTCACCGGAGCGTCGCGAGGAGCGGGAAAGGCCTGTTCTGGATCCAAGCGGCCGACGGACGGTGAGTATATAACTTTTTTTTTTTTTTAAATTATTTTTAACATTAGATCTTTTAACTATTGATGCCGCATAGGCAGCATCAATAGTAAAAAGTTGGTCACACAGGGTTAATAGCAGCGTTAACGGAGTGTTATACCGCGGCATAACGCGGTCCGTTAACGCTGCCATTAACCCTGTGTGAGTGCTGACTGGAGGGGAGTATGGTGCAGGCACTGACTGCGGGGAGTAAGGAGCCGCCATTTTGCCCCCAGACTCTGCCCGTCGGTGATTGGTCGCCGCAAAACTGCCACGACCGATCAGCGACTTGGGATTTTCGTGACAGAAAGAAAGACAGACAGAAGGACAGACAGAAAGATGGAAGTGACCCTTAGACAATTATATAGTAGATTAATAAAATATAGTTTTATGTTGAAAGTATCTAGGTTGGAGACTCTTATTTTTTATTTAGAGGTTCTCATGGTGTGATTTGATTTAGTGCAGGTACTTTAACCCTTTTCTTACATGGGTTTAGTCATTTGGGGCAATCTTTTGTGATTGCATTTTAGATTGGTGCAGACATGGTAAAGGGAAAACTTGGGTTGAGATTCAGCAACGTTTTATAAAAATACCCCTTTCATCCTCTTCTTGATTGGAACCTGAATTTCTAAAAGGACTCAAGGACCACCCTACATTAGGGTCTATTCTCATACGCCCACCTGTTGTAAAGACCCAGTGGTTCGCTCACACATTATATTTCCGTTTTCTTCCTTGTATTTGGTCTTGTGGAATCTACTAGTTTGCTCCTGGATTAGATGACCCGGTTTTCCAATCATGAGTGCCTGATAAATCTTCATATAAGGCTGGCGTCACACTGGCGAGTTTTACGGACGTAAGAGCGCAGAAACTACGTCCGTAAAACTCGCAAAATAAACGGCACAATTATTCTCAATGGGGCTGCTCCTATTAGCCGTATATTACGGTTCAGTATTATACGGCGTTCTACGGCCGTACAAAATCGCAGCATGCTGCGTTTGTCAGCGTATTGCGCAAAAAAATCGCTAATGAAAGTCTATGGGGGCGAGAAAAATACGGATTCCACACGGACCTGCAGTGTGACTTGCGAGAAATACGCAGCGCTGTTAGTGAAAAGTCGGTAATTCAATTGCCGGCTTTTCATTTCTCCTGCACAAACCCGACAGGATATGAGACATGGTTTACATACAGTAAACCATCTCATATCCCCTTTTGTTTTGCATATTCCACACTACTAATGTTAGTAGTGTGTATGTGCAAAATTTCAGCGCTGTAGCTGCTGAAATAAAGGGTTAAATGGCGGAAAAAATTGGCGTTGGCTCCCGTGCAATTTTCTCCGCCAGAATGGTAAAGCCAGTGACTGAGGGCAGATATTAATAGCCAGGAGAGGGTCCATGGTTATTGGCCCCCCGTGGCTAAAAACATCTGCCCCCAGCCACCCCAGAAAAGGCACATCTGGAAGATGCACCTATTCTGGCACTTGGCCACTCTCTTCCCACTCCCTGTAGCAGTGGGATATGGGGTAATGAAGGGTTAATGCCACCTTGCTATTGTAAGGTGACATTAAGCCAGATTAATAATGGAAAGGCGTCAATTATGACACCTATCCATTATTAATCCAATTGTTGGAAAGGGTTAAAAAACACACACACACATGATTTAAAAGTATTTTAATGAAATAAACACAGCGGTTGTTGTAATAATTTATTGTTCTCTCAATCCATCAGGAACACCCTCGCTTGGAAAAATAATAAACGCACAAGATACATACCTTCTGGTGAACCGTCTCGTCCCACGAAGTAATCCATCTGAAGGGGTTAACTAATATTACAGGCACGAGCTGCGATAAACCACTCGCTGGTGCCTGTAATCCCCGGGTGCTGAAAGGAAAGCTAGATCTGTACTTACATTCAGTCGCGGTGAGGCGCCCTCTGGTGGATGTTCTCATGAACTGCAGCCTGGGAACTTTTTCCCACGCTCCAGGTCATATGAGGACATCCACCAGGGGGCGCATCACCGCGACTGAAGGAAATGTAGGTCAATGACCTACATTTCCTTCATTCGCCGGGGATTACAGGCACGGAGCACCGCTGCATTTAGCAGGGCTCCTGCCTGTAATATTAGTTAACCCCTTCAGATGGATTACTTCGTGGGACGAGACGGTTCACCAGAAGGTATGTATCTTGTGCGTTTATTATTTTTCCAAGCGAGGGTGTTCCTGATGGATTGAGAGAACAATAAATTATTACAACAACCGCTGTGTTTATTGCATTAAACTACTTTTAAATAATGTGTGTGTGTGTGTGTTTTTTAACCCTTTCCAACAATTGGATTAATAATGGATAGGTGTCATAATTGACGCCTCTCCATTATTAATCTGGCTTAATGTCACCTTCCAATAGCAAGGTGGCATTAACCCTTCATTACCCCATATCCCACCACTACAGGGAGTGGGAAGAGAGTGGCCAAGTGCCAGAATAGGCGCATCTTCCAGATGTGCCTTTTCTGGGGTGGCTGGGGGCAGATGTTTTTAGCCACGGGGGGGCCAATAACCATGGACCCTCTCCTGGCTATTAATATCTGCCCTCAGTCACTGGCTTTACCATTCTGGCGGAGAAAATTGCGCGGGCGCCCACGCCAATTTTTTCAGCAATTTAACACTTTATTTCAGCAGCTACAGCGCTGAAATTTTGAACATACACACTACTAACATTAGTAGTGTGGAATATGCAAAAAAAATGGGGATATGAGATGGTTTACTGTATGTAAACCATGTCTCATATCCTGTCGGGTTTGTGCAGGAGAAATGAGAAGCCGGCAATTGAATTACCGGCTTTTAACACATATCGCGCTGAATGAAATCTAAATACAGAATATATATATATATATATATATGTGTCTCAATGATATATATATATATATATATATATATATATATATATATATATATATATATATATATATATATACTGTATATATGTTTTCCCGAACATTTGAGCACATAAATCCATTAGATGTCGGTTTTGCAAGCCTGCGCGAAAATCTCGCAGTACGGATGCCATACGGATTACATACGGAGGATGCCATGCGCAAAATACGCTGAAACACCCTGACTACGGATCAATATTTTGGGAACATTTCTCCGTATTACGGCCATAGTACGGACGTATAATACGTGGCGTATTGTCTTACGCCCAGTGTGAGGCCGGCCTTATAGTGACGCGACACCCTTTGAACTAGCTTGTGTGGGTACTGGAGTTCCTCAAAACAGTTACTACTTTTTGTTTCTTTACTTATCGATCCGCCAGACCAACTATCCCCCTGCTTTCTGAGATTATCAGAGATTGACTAAGGGCTCTCTATTGAGCGTACAGGGGAAACATATTTCCATTCTCACACATGTTGTCAATCCACTCTCCCCTTCATGAAGCCAGTTCTAAGCTTTTATCACGATTGTAGAGGTCCCCTGCATACTATCTTTCTGGGTGCTAATCACTTGTGCTACAGATGTGATAAAGAAGGTGCTTTTTCTACACATTTTTTTTTTTTTGGTCTTGTAGACGTCTTATGCCCTTCTGAGATAAGGTACAACAAGTGATTTGTAAGGTCACTGACCTTGTAGTTGATTCTGAACCCGTACTGGCCCTCCTCCATCATTGCGAGATTCTCATCTTGACAAACAGACATTCCATCCTCCAATTTTCCACAACAAAAGCACACATGCTACTACTCTAGAAAAAGATTATATTCCTACACTCGCTAGGCTTCTCAAAAATAAATGAAGTGATGCTGATGGTAGAACATACAGCTTTGATTGACAATTTCCATAAAAGACCTGTTACTAATGGCTGGAATTCCAATACTTTCCCATATCGGGTCCTCCTCATGGAGAATAGTGGGTTGCCAGATGAATGTGACCAACTTCTTTATCTTCTTTAGTAATCGCTTACTACCGCTATGTCATTTTTACCTCTGTCTTTTTTTTTTTTTTTTTTTTTTCATCCTTTTTCATGGTGTCTTTCTGTGGACCTAGGGTGAGGTGCCTTCAGATTAGCTCTGTAATAATATACCCGGGGTGTATCCGTGTTAGAAACTGTTTTCTGTTCTTGTACTGTGTTTTTGTTTTTTTGTTTTTTGTTCACTCTTGGTCATGCATAAGTAAATAAATAAAAATATGGATGTGACTAGTTGGCCCGTGCAAAATTTTCACACATTGTTTTCAGGGGCGCAGACAATTTCCGGAACATCAGGCTGGTCAAATGTTAATGTATTTAATGAAATGATGAACACAGAGAGGTATTTATATATGTAGATTGGTAATACCATAAATTGGTTTGATAAGTAGAGGCTAAAAAAAATGTCTTGAGGTTGTGGTGCCACCTGCAGGTTATTGTTTTTTTTCTGCAGGTTTCTGAAAATGAATGTTTAAGCTGTATTTATTGATGAAATTGTGGTTTGTTTGGGTCTTTTCTTGCGGAAGGGGACAAGTTTATTTTTTAAATGGTGTATTTTTTGTGTGTGTGTGGCGACGTAATCACCGAAAAAGCAGTGCATGTTTGCATATGTGACTCACCTACAGTGAAGTGTGCAATCCTTGATTTTGCCTGAAATAGACTGGGTAAGCACTTCGGCAAGCTGGAAAGACCCCAAGGCAAATGACACTTGCAGGTAATTTGACCTTTGAAATGGTGTATCATTTGTGTGTCGGTGGAGTATAAACGGAGCAAGTGTGCAATTGAATAGGCAGTGCATGTTTACAAATGTGTTTTGCATATGTGACTCCTTTTCAGTGAAGTGTGCAATCCTCCAATGTGCCTGAAATCGGCTGTGCAAGGAGTTCGGCAAGCTGGAAAGCTCTCAAGGCAAATGTTAGGATTTGTTTGTGATGTCTGTAAGCAGCTTTGTGGTAGTGTGGTGCCACCTGCAGGTCACTTTTTCTTACTTAAGGTTTATGAAAATTAATGTTTAAACTGTATTTTGTGATCGCATCGTGGATGTGTAGTTTGTTTGGCTATTTTCTTGCTGAAGGGGGCAAGTTTACCTTTCAAATGGTGTATAATTTGTCTGTGTAGGTGCAGTAAGAAGAGAGATACAAAGTAATCACCGAAAGAGTGTTTAGAAATAATATATAAGGATAAACCAGGACAAGAAATGATGTATTTCTTATACCATAACTGTGACTTAATGTTAGCATTTGTTCAGTATTTAGTCTTTTTGTTGTCAATTTTCATCCCTATTTTGGCCATTTTTTTATGGGGGTTAAAGCAGGGCATGCTGAGTTTTCCAAGATGCATTTGAACAAGCTAAAGAGAGGGAACTTCAAATGAATAGTATGGTTGTCCTCATAAATCCTTGTAAATGCTAGGAAAAGGTAGAGATATAGCAGCAGCGTTTGTATTAGCACAGAAGAACCAGCTGTAAGAACCTAAACAAAACCGGTAAAGAACTTCAGGTAGATAAATTACTATCTTTTACATGCACTAAGGTTAGTATGCAAATGGTCATACAATTGTACAAATGTTTAGAGGGATGTTAATTCATCAAAACGTTAGTAGAATTGGTGTAATCAAAAGAGATATACAGTATGCACTCCAAATCCACTGTGATAAGATGAGGGCGCCCATGCAGATGATCTCCTCGGTATCTGTCACAGGTGATTCCGGATATAGGGGTCTTGATAAGTAGATAAAAAAGTACCTTGTTAATGCCCTTGTAGATGCCAGTCTGCGGGTGGGTTTACCATAACATGAAGGTGAATGGTTCATGCTTTAGGATTCCTGCCTGTTCTGATTGATGTACAATGACATTATTAATATTTCCGGTTATGTGTTCTTTGCTGTCATTTTTACTATATTTATATGTACGTTTTTCCCTCAGGGTTACATGATGAATTCTCCCCAAATTTCCTCTAGCAATTCAAATGTAATGTATACATTGCAACCAAACACCGCATTAACACAATACCAAAGTCTGCAAACATTTACTCCATCAGGTATGGATTGTTATTTATTTTACAGATTACTTTATGGTTTTATGTAATCGTCTAAAGATATGTGCACAAAATGTGTTTTTCAGTCGGCTTTACAATAGGAAGCCTTTTTTTAAAATAATAATAATTTTATTTATATAGCGCCAACATATTCCGCAGCGCTTTACAAATTATAGAGGGGAATTGTACAGACAAAAGACATTACAGCATAACAAAAATCACAGTTCAAAATAGATACCAAGAGGAATGAGGGCCCTGCTCACAAGCTTACAAACTATGAGGAAAAAGGGGAGACACGAGAGGTGGATGGTAACAATTGCTTTAGTTATTCGGACCAGCCGTAGTGTAAGGATCGGATGTTCATGTAAAGCTGCATGAACCAGATAACAGCCTAAATATGTAGCAGTACAGATACAGAGGGCTATTAACTGCATGAAGTGTATGAGAACATGTGAGGAACCTGATTTTGGTTTAACTTATATGAATGGGCCACACAGGGACAGTTAGGTTAATGCGTTGAGGTGGTAGGCCAGTCTGAACAAATGCATTTTTAGGGCATGCTTAAAACTGGGGGGGATTAATCGTATTAACCTGGGTAGTGCATTCCAAAGAATTGTCGAAGCACGTGAAAAGTCTAGGAGACGGGAGTGGCAGGTTCTGATTGAGGATGCTAACCTGAGGTCATTAGCAGAACAGAGGGCACGGGTAGGGTGGTAGGCTGAGACCAGGGAGGAGATGTAGGGTGGTGCTGAGCCATGGAGCACTTTGTGGATAAGGGTAATAGTTTTGTACTGGATTCTGGAGCGGATGGGTAACCAGTGTAATGACTGGCACAGGGTAGAGGCATCGGTGTAACGATTGGTGAGGAATATGATCCTGACAGCAGCATTCAGGACAGATTGGAGCGGGGAGAGTTTGGTAAGAGGGAGGCCGTTTAGGAGAGAGTTACAATAGTCCAGACGAGAATGAATAAAAGTTTTTGCAGAGTTGAAAGTAAGAAAAGGGCGAATTCTAGAAATGTTTTTGAGATGCCGATAAGGGTGAGCTAATGATCGGATCTGAGAGGTGAAGGAAAGAAAGCTCGGAATCAAGTATGACCCCCAAGGCAGCTGGCATGTTGCTTTGGAGTAATGGTGGAACCACACACGGAAATGGCAGGTTAGTAGAGGGAGAACACAAGGAGTTCAGTTTTTGACAGGTTCAGTTTCAGATAGAGGGAGGACATGATGTTAGAGACAGCAGTAAGACAATCACTGGTGTTTTATAAAAAGGCAGGCGTGATGGGGTGCGTGTGTGTGTATGTTTCTTGATAGAGCTTAGATGAATTCCACTAGTCTGTTTTTAATCACATAATGTCATAGACCTAATAAAAAAGAGAAGAATTAATTGGGTAGAAGGTCAAAATGAGCAATTGTAAGTACACAGTGCTATAATATTATGATTGCAATATATTAAGAGGATAAAAACTTTGTTGGAGAGTACTTCTTTAATTATAATGCAATATATGTTTCATTCATAAAATGTCAGCTTTTCAGTGGTCCATAGCTTAGTAAACTGTTTATAAAAACTGCTCCTTATGACTCTCTACCAAAGTAATCTATGGTAAATTTAGTATATTATATTTGTTACAGGAAGCTGCTCTCCGTTAGTCCGGCCACTGCAGCCATTACCCCAATTCCGCCCCATTTCAGCTCCAGCAAGGACGGCTCCCACTTTTGTCCATAGACCTACTCCTCCAGTCCCATCTATGACACAGAACCTCAGCAATCTAGCACCAGGTCTTCAGCAGCCTTTACTACTGCAATCCCAGAAAACACAACAAACTATGTTCATGCAAAACGCAGCAGGTATCAAAATGGATTTTTGTGCTTGAAATGACCACTAAATCCACATAATTTGAGCTCATGTTAGTGTTCTAATTTAAGATACCATGAAAAACAATAACTCAGAGTTACACCTGTTTAACGAGAGAGAGAAAAATGTATGATAAAGAAGGAAAAAAAACAATTCCATTCATTTTTTAGACAGCTGTAGGTGTGAGATGTGTGTATATATAAAATATATATAGTGAATCCAGCTTTAATAGTTGGATAATCTTTGGATACATTATCTTTACTGGCCCGCATCTCATAGCACCAGCATTGCATACACTGAGGGAAAACTACTGCAGGTAACCCCCTCCCCATATCATCCCTGTCCAGGAGTTATTTGTGTGTTCAGCAGTTACTGTTTTTCACTAAACATATATTTTTCAGAGACTGACCAGATTTCTGTACACTTAGAGAGCCTATAGGCTGGAGAAGCAGTGCTTATAATAAATACTGCACCGTTTTCATATATTATTATTTACTAAAGATTGACAAAAAACAAGCCTGACAATAGGTTAACTCGAAATGTCCATATGACTTGGTATGATGTATGGAAAACTGACTCATTGTCTTCATTTTTTTTTCTCTTTGCAGCAAACATTGGACGAAATGAAAATGCATTAATAGAAAAACGCCCCTCAACTGTTGACTTGATTAATGTCTCTCCAAAAAAGCCCAAAACCAACGAGAATATAGCAGATAAAAGGCCGGCTACAGCATCTATTACAACTTCTAACCCAATGTCGTCACCTGCTAGACCACAAACTACCCTACTGCAAAATACTCCTGCTAAAGGTATTTTAAAATGATTTCTATTAACAATTTCTCTAAAGAATACGTTAACAGGTGTCTTGTCTTTCCAATATCTAGGTACTAATGCAGCCACAACGCCAACAAAAAATGGAACACCATTCCCTCGGGCATGTCCAAAGTGCAACATACACTTCAATCTTCTGGAGCCGATGAAGAAACACATGACGGTAATAATACTCGCTGACTTTTTTTCCTTTTTCGGGCTATCAAATAGTCAAGAAACAAAGAACAAAAATCTAAAAATATTATGAGATTGTCAGTTTTGTAATCACATTTTAAAATTTTGTATTCTCTGTCATTACATAATGGACTTTAAAAGGAAGGACAAATTAAAAACCCTTTAATTCATGCCACTTAGGTATCTCAGAAGATGCCATCCGCTTACCTACAGTTAAGGCCTTATTCACACAGCAGTATTTTTGAGCTGCATTTCACCAACTGTGCACAAGTTTTCTTGAAACCCAATTGCAAAAAAGACTTTCAGCCCCAAATGCATGCATTTAGGTGAAAACCAAATTGTCCATCAAGGTGGACAACCTCTAAAAGTTAGTTATAAAGGGCCCCACTCTTTTAAAAATAAACTTTTCTCCAGATTTTGAAATGTGTCTGGGAACTTGTGCCAGTTCAGCCAATAGAGGTTTTGTGAATTTGGTCACTGATGTTGGATGACGTGTGCACACTCAGCATTGTGATTCCAAAAGTGTTCAGTGGGCCTAACATCAGCATGAATGTGCCCCTGAACCGTATAGAGAAAGAACGCACATGGAAGAACCAATAGGTAGATAAAAATATACTTTATTAAATTCTTTTGTTTAAAAAAGTGGGGGAAAGTTGTACAAGCCGAGAAGGGTATTCAAACAGTGAAGACAACCAAAGATGTGGAACCGCAGGTCAAAGATAAAGAGGTAAGTTCAAAATGCCTATATGACAAGTAAAAGTTCACATGCATGTGAGGTAAGTACCTGATCAACAAGTGAAAGAAATAAAACCACTAGTGAACATGACTGTAGGTAAGAGAAAAAACAAGAGGGCAGAAGGAACATAAAGCTGGTATGTCATTACCTGAGGCGTGCGGCGCCACGTCCCCTACGTGCATTTCGTGGCACGTGCATTTTGAACTTACCTTTGTACGTTCCACATCTTTGGTTGTCATCACTGTTTGATTACCCTTCTCATCTTGTACAACTTCCACCCAACTTTTTAAACAAAAAGAATTTAATAAAGTGTATATATATTTTTTTTTTTTCTACCTATTGGTTCTTCCATGTGCATTCTTTCTCTATGTTTCACATGCTTTGATCCACTGAACCTTCTGATTTAATCCCCTTATGTGGACACGTGTGTCTATATTATATTGACACTGTGTATTATTATCTATATATGTTTCATGAATGTGTCCATGTGCATTAAGGTGAGATCCACACAAACGTGAGTTTCTGTGGTAACGAGAGTTTGTGTGAATCTCACACAATTGCACTGGGGCACATTCATGCTGGAACAAGAAGTGGCCTATTGCACACTGTTATCACTGTGTGTGAAGCATACAATTGTCTTTGTTGTCAGGTAATGTTATTGATACAGTAACCTGTTATCAGGATTGTATACCCCAAGCTAAGAACATGAATGTAGAGGTGCTTTAAATCCTCACCTTTCTTGTAGAAATCATGAGATTTGTTCTTTTAGAGGAACCCATCAAATTGTATGCTGATGACCTACAAGTGCAGTGGAGTGGGCTCTCCACTTACAGCTCTCCTGTGCCTCTATTTTTCCTCACCCGCTCCCTGCTTCCTGTCTCTAATTGACAGGTCACTAAAACATGAGACCTGTCAGACAGGAGGCAGGTAGTGGGCAAGTAAAAGACAGAAAGACCGGAGCAAGTGCAAAGCCTACCCACTGCACTTACAAGTTATTAATATACAATTTAAATTATGGAGTTATCTAAAACAGCAAAATCAACATAAAGTTCCTTTCCATACATGCCCTTAGTTTGGAGTATAAAATCCTCATGACAATCGCTCCACCCACGATTGTTAGAGGCAGGTCGTGGCTGTAGGACACAGTCATAACCTGCCGAGTATGGGGTGGGCTCAGCTCATGAGCCCACTCTGTGCACTCCCTTCCGACTTGCGGTGTACATGTACAAGCCGATGCCGTGAAGATTGTTAAAAGGTAAGATTTTTTTAATTTGGTACTAACTGCAGGAAGCCTGGCCCTTGTCTGTGAATAGGCTGACCACTCAATCTCCTACCTAGCACTGAATGGTGATCTTTGATTTCCAAGGTTGAGCAGCTGGCACAAGCCTGTTTCATGAAGCTCATGGTTCATGGTTATTTAGGCAGTGTCCTTTCCAAACTAGTGGGTGATATTACTGAGGATTGGCGTTTTTAAAATGTCACATGCTTCATTTTTTTGTGCACCGTCTGCTACTTCTTGGAAGAGCTGGTGTCACTCCTAGTGCAGATTGGGACAATACTAGATTGAAGTGACAAAGGTGGAATTCTGTTTATTCACAGAGCTCCACAATTCCACCTGTGCTACTTTCCAACTTTGTTTTTGCAGTTGCGTGATTTAATCTGTCTTGTCACCCTAGCTAATAAGCTGACTGAACAGGCTACAGAATTCTCGTAGATACATTAGTCATAACCTTTTCACCTAGCAGATTGGCGGGGAGTCCCAGAGTCAAACCCCTACTGACCTGATGTTCGTGACATGTCCTAAATAGAGGCTATGTAGATTTTGGGGGGACTGATTTGAATATTTTTTTTTCTCCTCCATACAATTTTGAGCCCTTAAATCTCCATTTCTTTTTATATTACAGTATTGTTGTCCAGAGAAAATGCAGATTTTATTCCATGGAGTAATAAACCCTGATGCTTCCAAACCACTAAGTTCAGTGGAAGATATTGAAAGAGGAAAGTTGGTCATGCTTGTTAGTGAATTTTATTATGGAAGCTATTCTGGAGATTATCAGCTGATACATCAAGAAGAGAAGACTCACACCACATTCAAGTGTTTTAGCTGTCAAAAACTTCTCAAGAACAATATAAAGTAAGTGCCAAGAGTCCCCAGGTTATTATAGGTGTGTAATCATTGAAGAGAGAGAATTCGCTGTACACTAATATCTGAACAATCAAACTTTGTGGTATATACCTGCATGCAGGCTCGGACTGGCCCACAGGAATAGCCTCTGGTGGGTCACTGTGCAGACTTTGGGCAACCACCCTCTTATATGAGCAGTATTTGATACAATGCACTTGATTCACTATGTACAGACAAACCCTGCATCTTAAATACTTAACAATCAATCAATCCGTTTATTACTATACAAATTTGTGAATGAGGATAAAGTCCTATTTGCATGTAGCTGAAAAGTGGGGCCCTGGAGTTGATGTTACTAGTGGGCCTTTGGCATCCTAGTTGATTACTGCCTGCATGATGTCTGGAATGCAAAGGCAAAGTAGTATATAAACAGTATGCACACACACTATACTGATATATTGAAGTAGAAAAGTAGCAATTTTATGTGGTAACAAAGTTACTTTATTCTAATTGTAACAAGTACAGTAAACTTAACCCCTTTCTGACCTCGGACGGGATAGTACGTCCGAGGTCAGAAGCCCCGCTTTGATGTGGGCTCCGGCTGTGAGCCTGCATCAAAGCCGGGACATGTCAGCTGTTTTGAACAGCTGACATGTGCCTGTAATAGGCGCGGGCAGAATCGCGATCCGCCCGCGCCTATTAACTAGTTAAATGTCGCTGTCAAATGCAGACAGCGGCATTTACCGTATTTTCCGGCATATAAGACGACTGGGCGTATAAGACGACCCCCCAACTTTTCCAGTTAAAATATAAATTCTTCTTAAAAGTCGGGGGTCTTCTTATACGCCGTATGTCATCTTATAGGGCCGGTGAATATGTGCCTTTTGTATAAGACGACCCCCGACTTTTAAGAAGATTTTGAGGGGTTAAAAAGTCGTCTTATACGCCGGAAAATACGTTAACTACCGCTTCCGGCCGGGCGGCCGGAAATGATCGCATCGCCGACCCCCGTCACATGATCGGAGGTCGGCGATGCTTCAGAATAGTAACCATAGAGGTCCTTGAGACCTCTATGGTTACTGATCCCCAGCAGCTGTGAGCGCCACCCTGTGATCGGCGCTCACAGCACACCTGCAATTCTGCTACATAGCAGCGAACATCAGATCGCTGCTATGTAGCAGAGCCGATCGAGTGGTGCCTGCTTCTAGCCTCCTATGGAGGCTATTGAAGCATGGCAAAAGTTAAAAAAAAGTAAAAAAAAATGTGAAAAAAAAAAATATATATAAAAGTTTAAATCACCCCCCTTGCACCCCAATCAAAATAAATCAATTAAAAAAAAAATCAAACCTACACATATTTGGTATCGCCGCAAAAAAAAGCATTAACCTGATCGCTAAACGGCGTAGCGGGAAAAAAATTAGAAACGCCAGAATTACGTTTTTTTGGTCGCCGCGACATTGCATTAAAATGCAATAACGGGCGATCAAAAGAACGTATCTGCACCAAAATGCTATCATTAAAAACGCCAGCTCGGCACGCAAAAAATAAGCCCAGACCCCAGATCATGAAAAATGGAAACGCTACGAGTATCGGAAAATGGCGCATTTTTTTATTTTTATTTTTTTATATAGCAAAGTTTGGATTTTTTTTTCACCACTTAGATAAAAAATAACCTAGTCATGTTAGGTGTCTATGAACTCGTACTGACCTGAAGAATCATAATGGCAGGTCAGTTTTAGCATTTAGTGAACCTAGCAAAAAAAGCCAAGCAAAAAACAAGTGTGGGACTGCACTTTTTTTGCAATTTCACCACACTTGGAATTTTTTCCCCGTTTTGTAGTACACGACATGATAAAACCAATGATGTCGTTCAAAAGTACAACTCGTCCCGCAAGAAATAAGCCCTCACATGGCCAAATTGACGGGAAAATAAAAAAGTTATGGCTCTGGGAAGGAGGGGAACAAAAAACGAACAAGGAAAAACGGAAAATCCCAAGGTCATGAAGGGGTTAATGACATCAGTGGGACATGAAATGTATAATTGAATTTCTACCATAAGTGCAGAATATTTGCTTAAAAGATCTGGCAATCTATGGAAATACAAACCACAATACAGTCCGTGCACAAAATCTGTGTGTATATACACACAGATTTATTTGCGACTGCTAGACAGGCTGAATACATGTGGGGTTTGCCTGTTTGTTAGGGAATTCCCACATGTATTCAGCCTGTCTAGCAGCCGCAAATCATGCAGCTGCGGCGCCGAAAACTAAATCTCTGAGCACGCCAAAATACTTGGAGACCACCTGAGCATTCTCGGGGAAACCAGAGTAACGAGTATACTCGTTCATCACTAGTAGGGATAATTGATTGGGGATATCTGATGGCTAGTTACATCCGTTTAAAGCCCACTGCTAATCCCTGGAGTGATATGTTTTCCTTACTGTTCAGTAGATTAATCTTTTGTTGGCAGTGATCTGCCTGTTGGTCATTTGAATGGTTTGTAGGAGATGTATTTTACCAAATATTTTTGGACAGAGGTCCTCTATCTGAGTCTGTCATTATTACCTCTTGGTGCTTTTGCAAAAACCCTACCCTCTACCAATTTCATAACCACCACCACCCGTCCTATTGTTCCCTTGTTTGTTCCCTCTTTATTACACTGCATCAGGGTATATATAGGCATCCTGGTGGATATAGTTTTGTTGGAATGATTAGGCATTGTAGACAGGGAACAACAGGGTGTATCTAGGGTCAGCCGCCGTCGAGCGGGGGCTCCAGTTTGTGTTCAAGATAGGGTGTCAACCTCCGCAGTTAGGTAGGAGTGCATTAGGGATCAATAAGGTTAGTTAAAGGGAATCTGTCACCCCCATAATCGAGGGTGAAGTAAGCCTACCGGCATCGGGCTTATCTACAGCATTGTGTAATGCTGTAGATAAGCCCCCGATGTATCCTAAAAGATGAGAAAGAGGCTAGATTATACTCACCCAGGGGCGGTCCCGCTGCTGGTCCGGTCCGACGCCTCCTATCATCATCAGACGATGTCCTCTTCTGGTCTTCACGCTCTGGCGCAGGCGTACTTTGTCTGCCCTGCTGGGCCTCTCTGACATTTCCCGGCGCCTGCGCACTGCAGTACTTGCTCTGCCCTCAACAGGGCAGACAAAGTACGCCTGCGCCAGAGCCGCAGCGTGAAGACAAGAGGACGTCATCCTATGAAGATGGGAGGCCCTGGACCGCGACACCCATCGGATCGGACGGCCCGCCCAGGTGAGTATAATATAACCTTTTTTTTTTCTCATCTTTTAGGATACATCGGGGGCTTATCTACAGCATTACAGAATTCCTTGGTATACTATCATAACTATTTTTCTGACCGATTTTGTATAGCCTGGTCTGGCATATTATAGCTAGTTTGTTTGCTGTGCATTTTTAATGTAAAGGAATAAAATGTATGTTTTAATAGTCTATATGATGACAGATGTATTAGAATTTGTTTTAGCACAGAAGTAAGCATTTGTTAGGGACATGAAAACTTCATTAAAATGTGAGAATAGGCCATAGGTAACCTAATGGTTGCACTTTGGGGCGACTTTAGGCACACAACAGTTTCTCTTTATGTATGGATTTGAGACTGGAAACCACTGACTTTTTTCATCTGGAAAAAGTGGATGATTTTCATCAGTATGCAGAGTCTGATTTTCATGCATTTCTGCTCTGTCTTTTTTACCGTTTTTAACATTTGTGTGTCATATTTTTTATTTTTTTGCATATTAGTAAAACAAAGCCTCTTTTTTGTTATTTTTTTCAACCAGTAAGTGGAAAATAGATACACACTGATACGGAAGGAATCTAAGTACTGTGCATTTATTTTTGCGAATCCATTCATTTGCAGAAAAAAATCTCCTTTGGATATCCTCAAAGATAATTAGTGATGAGCGAATATACTCGTTACTCGAGATTTCCCGAGCATGCTCGGGTGTCCTCCGAGTATTTGTAAGTGCTCGGAGATTGTTTTCCTTGCAGCAGCTGAATGATTTACATCTCTTAGCCAGCTTGATTACATGTGGGGATTCCCTAGCAACCAGGCAACCCCCACATGTATTTATGCTGGCTAACAGATGTAAATCATTCAGCTGCAGCAATGAAAACTAAATCTCCGAGCACTTACAAATACTCAGAGGACACCCAAGCGTGCTCGGGAAATCTCAAGTACCGAGTATATTCGCTCATCACTAGTTATAATCTGTCTGTGTTTCTGTCTGTCAGCACATGAACAACAAAAGATTGACATGTGAATGATGCGCGCTGATCTGGGTCATCCTCGTTGAGATGCTGCAGCAGCTGGATTTTGTAAGGGTGCCATTTGTGAGTAGCTAATATCCGCCGAAGGGATGTTCGACTGATGCCAGATCGGCGCGCTGAATTTGCAGAATGGGCAAAACTAAAATTGGAACAGGACCCTCAGTTTGAAAAGATCATTATGTTCAGTGATGAGGCAAACTTTTTTGGGTGGGCCATTAATATGGATACACCTAAATAGTATGGGAATGGTGACAGTTTCTTGCGTAGGATGTCTTGCATTGAAATCTGCTGCAATGACCCGGGTACTGCGTTCACCAGACATCAACACAATTTCTATCCGCTCCTCATGTGTTAACCTCTGCGACATGTCCACGGCTATAAACAAAGAGAAACTTATACAGTTATGTTAAAACCAAGCACGCCATTGTTTTTCTTGTGAAATTCTCAATAAGTTAAGTTTGATGTCACATGACCCACTTCCCATTTCAAAATGGCCGCCATGGTCACCACCCATCTTGAAAAGTTTCCCTTCTCACATATACTAATGTGCCACAAACAGGAAGTTGATATCACCAACCATTCACATTTTATGTAAGTTTATCCATAAACATTCCCCACCCTGTAGAATAATATGTTAAAGGGAACCTGTCACCCCAAAAATCGAAGATGAGCTGCAGCCACCGGCATCAGGGGCTTATCTACAGCATTCTGTAATGCAGTAGATAAGCCCCCGATGTATCCTGAAAGATGAGAAAAAGAAGTTAGATTATACTCACCCAGGGGCGGTCCCACTGCGGCTCGGGTCCAATGGGCGTCACGGTCCGGTCCAGCGCCTCCTATCTTTTTACGATGACGTCCTTTTCTTGTCTACACGCTGCGGCTCCGGCGCAGGCGTACTTTGTCTGCCCTGTTGAGGGCAGAGCAAAGTACTGCAGTGCGCAGGCGCTTGGCCTCTCTGACCTTTCCCGGCGCCTGCGCACTGCAGTACTTTGTACTCTAATATCCCACACAAGGATGGATTAAATGCCTTCAAATTCTTCATTGAAAACACAGGGACTGATTCTGATTCTGTGGTGAAACTTATAAAATTCATCCTCACCCGCAATTACTTTGAATTTGACAACAAGATATATCCACAGGAGACTGGCACAGCAATGGGAAGTAAAATGACTCCACAGTATGCAAATCTTTTCATGGCCAAGCTTGAAAGTGACTTTTTGTCCTCATAGCCCATCAGGCCTCTGGCCTACTACCGCTACATTGATGATATTTTAATCATCTGGATTGAGTCTGAGCCACAGCTAAAGACACTCCATGAACAGTTTAATCAATTTCATCCCACCATTAACTTAGCGCTCAACTACTCCTGCACTGAAATTGACTTTTTTGACACCATCATTAAGCTACAGAACATCGAAATAGAGACATCCTTGTATCAGAAGCCAATCGACCATCCAACATACTGTACCTTAAATGGGACAGTTTTCATCCAAAACACAAACTCTATTGTCTACAGCCAAGCCATCAGATACAATCTTAAATGTTCCAACCCCATGGATAGAGATGAACACCTTGGTCGCCTCAGAAAGACCTTTTTGAATCAGGGCTACCATCCAAGAACAATTGAAAACCAGATTACAAGAGCCACCAGAATATCAAGGAATCACCTGCTACATTACAAGGCTAAAGAAGAAAATAACCGGGAACCTCTAGTAGTCACCTGCAACCCAAATCTGGAGGTGCTAAGGGGAGCTGCACTGAAATTACAACCTTTACGACAAAAAGATGCCCGCTTACAATCCATATTTCCAGACCCCCCACTACTGTGTTTTAGGCAGCCCCCAAATCTAAGAAGTATCATTGTTAGAAGCTCCCTGTCCTCTCCAACAGCTGCAGGGACCTTTCCTTGCAACCAGGAAAAATGTAAAACCTGTCCATTTATAATGACCACGGACAAGATAAAGATCCCCCAACTCACATCAGGACTACAAGATCCCAGGTATAATTAAGTACACCACATTAGATGTGATGCAGCTGAAATATGTACTAAATGTCCAACTGGGGGTCTGTATGTTGGGGAGACAGGGCAAAAGCTTAGAACAAAGATGAATTCTCACCGCCACACAATAAGAGAAAAAAGAATGGATCTACCTGTGGCAAAACCTTTTTGTATCCCAAATCATAGCATTATGGACATGAGATTACTTGTATTAAAAAGTAACTTCAAATCTCAGAGAGACAGATGGGTCTGAGAGTATAAACTGATGACAACCTTTGACACTCTCAGTGCAGGAATGAATGTGTCACACGGATTTATGTCTTTTTACATCAATTAAGGAATTTGCTCCTCAGACCATCACAACACAGAACCAGACCCAATCAGAAGACAATAAAACATTCACACTCGTTATCTATGAATTGTTCCAATATTTATGGCCACAACTGTTTCTCACTCTCCCCATAGTGATAGTTCTGCTTCACGTCACTTGTCTTATGTTACATTATTCTTGTGTCCTGTTGTGTATAAATATGTGATTCTTAAGATTTTGCATTATTCTATTATGCGTGATGAAGAGACCTGAGTAGTCTAGAAAGCTTGCAATTTACTTTTCAGTTAGCCATTAAAAGGTATCAACCACTGAGGACTCTCAATTCTAAATATTTTTGTATGGGATTACACGAAGAGACAGATTTCCACAAGCCTACACCCACAGAAGATCTGTTCTCCAAGATATTTGGATCAACCTCCTTGGAAAGTTCTTTCAAAAACTGTGTGCAGGTGTACCTAGAAGAACTGATGCTGTTTTGAAGGCAAAAGGCGGTCACACCAAATTTTGGATTTGATTTATATTTCTCTTTTTTTCATTCACTTGCGCTTTTAGCAATTAACAAACATTATCTTTATTTTAAGATATTCTTAATTTGCATCATTTTTTCCACACCCACCTAAAACTTCTGCACAGTGCTGTATATCAGGCACCTAACCAAATAAAGATAGTATAAACTTCAATTAAATTTGCGGCATGAAATGTATGCTCAATAAAGCTGGTAAACATATGAAACCACGCAGAGCTATGTTTTTATCATAAATGGTAAATTCCCACATACCAAATGATTGTCGCATAGCTAGTGTGGACAGCCAGTGAGGAGCATAACTTTCCTGGTATATGAATTATCTAGTATAGCTGCTGCTGGTTAAAGGGCATAATGTCAGATCTCATAAGTGACCCCACTGTGGTCAGTAAATCATCTTCATTACAAGTAAAAGTCGCTTGTGTTGCACTCTGCCATTCAGATTAATTACATTTCCCAGTAATCAGCACAAGTCTGTTTGGGGACTACACATGAATAATTGTTGTATTTTTGCCTGTGATAAAAGCTGCTATTTGATTGTGCAGTTTTGATTGAATAACTTCTGGTTTCTAAATCAGCAGAAAAAGGACATTGTGATCGTCTTCATTAGGGAGACAGGTTTGTCTCAGGACCTCTGCTTGGCAGTGAAGGTCATAGTTCTTCCGCATACAGACCGGCAAAGAGAAGCTGAAATGGCAGAATGAGAAGCTGAAGAATGGCTTAAGTCTACAAAGGGCACAGTCTGCAAGCTAAAATGAACAGATTTGCCTTTGCTAGTATCATTAAGGAAAACAAAAGCTTCATGTAATTGCAGACATTAAAATCGCTATTACATACACTTAGAAGCAAAGATGCAGGTTGAGGCAGAGGCAATTTGTCTTGCAAACAGCAGGGAACTAATGTATGCATTCAAGACTTGTCAGTCATGACTTTTTGGCTGCTGTCTTTTCCCCATGTAAAATAGCACAGGACTATATAAATTTTAATTTTGACTAGTGTTGTATGATTAGTCTAGTAAATTTTTGTATGATTATTCTAGTATCTATACTACTTTCACTTCTCTGGTGCCAATGTTGGTTTAACTTGGAATATTATATGTAGTCTTTACCCCTACTGATTCCAAGACTGTCTGATCTTAGCGCTCCATTAGAATGAATAGAAAGGCAGTGTGCATGATCGACTTTCGTTCCATTTAGGCAGGGCATGGCTCGCCCTGATTCTCTGGATTGGTAGGGGCTACTGCAGTTGGACCCCCAGCGATTGGAATGTTATCCTTTGGATGGGAGATAACTTTCCAATTCGAGAGCACCCCTTTAAAGTGTATCTTTTTGCCATTTTGTGCTGCATTGACTATTCGCCAAGTGTTTTTGCGGAAATCTCACAACTACTGCATGTTTAGTTTCTTCTCAGTAGTTTGCTTAATTTTAACTGAATTTCCGATAAAGAAAACTATGAAAAATAACATTTTATAAAATAATCGTGGTGTAACTTCATATGTAGTACTACACAAGGAAATTCTTGAGTCCAGTCCTGTGCCCCAAGACTAGATAAATCATGCTCTCTAAAGTCAGGTTTCTGATCTGTAGGTGGAAAATACATTTTGCATTGATTTCCCAATAATCAACCTTCAAGTGTTGTCAAACATTTTGTTTTTCCAGAACACTTAACAGTTTGCTTTGGTCATCAGCCTACGAAATTTTGTTTTAATTTTAACCCACAAATTTCTGCATCAAGTTTACTCCAAAGTATACTGAATTGTCTTCACCAGCACCCGAGTTAAAAAGCAGTACTTTATTATTGCACGTTTCTAAGCGAGACTTATCCCTTGTCAAAAATGGCCAGTTTTTCATTCTGCTTTATTTTATTCCTGCTGCTCCACTGTGTTATCTGCTTTTGATTTCATTTAAATCCGCTCCGAGGTTCAAGAGATATGGGGGGTTTAAAACTGTATGACTGATTTTAAAAAAATAAATAAATAAATCTGTATACTTGGGAGAAGCGGGAATAAAATAAGAACAAAAAGTTATCTTTTAAGTGCTTGATACTTTCAACCATGTAAAAACCACTTGTTTCTTTTGTACAAACTATCAATACCTAAATATGTTTAAGAAGGGTTGTCCAGGTTTTTCCTGGAAAGGCTAAAGTAACTCAGGCTTGTGGATCCTCACAACGTGCGCTATGAGGATTCTCTAGAGCCACTGGCGAGACCAATTGGTGACGTGACTGTAAGGGTATGTGTCCACGATCAGTAAACGCTGCTTGTTTGACGCTGCGCAGAGCTGCAGCGTCAAACACGCAGCGTCCAGATGTTCCAGCATAGTGGAGGGGATTTTATGAAATCCCGTGTCCACTATGCGTGGAAACACGCATCCGACTTCCCTGCGACTCCGGACATGCTGCGCGTCTTTTCAGATCGCAGCATGTCCGTGCTACCTGCGGCGACGCTGCGTCGCCGCAAGTAATATCACAGGGCGCTATGCGAGGGTGCGATCCCGGATGTGTACAGTTAACACATCCGGCATCATCGCGTCCCAGAAAGGGGGCGAGGCTTAGCGCTGAGCGGCTTCGCCGCTCCGACGATACCGCCGGCCATCCTGACCGTGGACACGTACCCTAAGTATGCGATATGCAAACTTCTGGCCACATTCCGCCTAGACATGCGCATTATTACAAGTGAGGCCGTGCGCGTCTTATCAGAATGTGGCCAGGAGTACACATACTTGTGGCCAGATGACTGCTTTGCCTCGCCTCCAGCACTGAAGAATCCTCATAGCTTGTGCAAGTCTGCATTTGTGACTGCAGACTTCATGATAAACCTGGACATCACCTTTTAATGTAAGTAAAGGGTTGCAGTAATGCACAGTCCCTTAATTGCACATGTTTATTGCATTATATGTTCATGTTTCTTCTATGTTACTGAAAAAGTGAAGGTGTATACAGACTTCTGTGTATTTATGATGTAAATCTACTTTTGTTTTTTTTTGTTTTACTTTGGTATGAGATACATTTTTTTTTTTTCTACTTTTGCTGTTGTTTCAGCATGCAATGTTACCAATAATGCACCTGTTCTTGTCTGTGTATGGTAGATTCATGAACCACATGAAACATCATTTGGAGCTTGAGAAGCAAAGTACAGAAAGTTGGGAAAACCACACCACCTGCCACCACTGTTACCGCCAGTTTTCCACTCCGTTCCAGCTGCAGTGCCACATTGAGAGTTCTCACACTTTGTATGAATCTACAAGTAAGACATGTCTTCACAGTATCTTCTCTCATGATTTTTGGTATGGTTTGAACAGAAACACTAGTTTTGTTCATGTCCTTTTGTCTTTATTTTCAATATATCTGATGGTTGATTCAAATTTCATTGGAATAGTTTTCTTATTTTTTAATACATATATTGAAAATTGCTGAGTACAAGTTTAACGCTAATTCTTTGACAGTGGTGCTCAAAACTAGGATTTGATCTTTTGAATTAGAAAAACTGGGATTTGAGCATCTCTAGTGCGGCTTCCAAATGTCCCAGATTCAACAGGACAGTCTGTGTCCCAGAACACAACTCTTAGTCCTGTCAGAGCGTCTAGCAATAATTGCTTCTTGTAGGAAAATATTGCCCTGTATAGATTGGCACAGGATCTGTAAGTTACAGGTGTGCCAAGGCACATTTATATCTTCCTTCTTTCAGCAGAAAAGGCAGGGGCGTGGAAAGGTAAGTGTTGTGTGGGCTCTTGGGCTCTGTTGGTCCCTTTGGAGGGTAGATGCCTGCTATTTATTTTACTCACTTATAAATCGCCATTAATTCCAAAGTGCTTTGCAGACATCAGCACTGTCCCCATTGGGGCTCACAATCTAGAATCCCTATCAGTATGTCTTTGGAGTGTGGAAGGAAAACTGAGTGCCCCAAGGAAATCACGCGCAAACATGGGCAGAGCATACAAAATACTTGCAGATGGTTTTTTTTGGTTGGATTTGAACTGTGGCCCCAGCGCTGCAAGGCTGCAATGCTAATTACTGAGCCACTGATATTTATACACAGGGGATATACAAAAGCCATCTTTGAAAATCATTGGTCCAAAAATGTATCCCTTTTTGGGAGCAGCAACAGGCTTGTTTAGAAAACAAAGAAGCAATCATTATTTATTTATTTATTTTTTTACAAGCAGTTATCACTTTTTTGGTAGCAGTTTCCGATTTAGATGTATTTGCCCTGAGCAGGGTAGGGTTCACAGCAGCAGCACAGTATAGATTTAGACACAATGGATAGGCAAGAGATTTGTGGCTCCCTATTGGCAGCCAACACACAGTATATATCATGATGGACAGGCAGATGCCTAGCCGTGTGGGGACAAAAGCGGTGGCAGAACAATAAAGAACAGTGAATGATCTAATCGTTGGTATTGGCCATGGGCGAATGAAAATTGTTACTGTACTATGCCTGATTCATTTTGACAAATGTAAAAATGAACTTTTTTTTTTTTCTTTTTCTGTGGGGTCCTTTAGGTGACTTCTGCCAATATGTCTCACAACTTATATAGTCCATCCAACAGAAGACTCGAATGCTCCCAATGCATACCTGAGAGATGGCTCAAACTGAATGTGAACAGAGCCATACAGTTGTTCACATTCTAGTCCTTGGGTGATGGCTTACATAAAAGGTTATTCTGAGCACTGACCGTTAGCAGTGTCTCTCAGGATAGGTGATAACTTTGGTGCGTGTCCATTTGTCATAGCCCCAACAATTAGGAAATGATCTATGTTGTGTAAAGGAGATGACTTTTAATGATGGGAATAATCCCTTAACTAAAGTAAAAATGTGTTGCTTTAGTTTGCACCAAACATGGGTAACATTCAGAATCCGAAGCAATTTCCAGTTATAATAGATAGCAGTGCATTGCGTGCATTGTGAAAGCTCAGGACACTATTACATTGTCAAGTTAGCTTAGTACTTACCTGCAGAAAGTTGTCTGTTTTCCGTTCCAACCAAGTTGTATTCTGTATGTATGAAAATAAATGGGATCCTCTAGTAAAATGCTCAGCTCGCTATAGAGTAAGATCAAATATTTTCTTCTTTCTA
Organism: Ranitomeya variabilis; assembly: GCF_051348905.1. Lineage (NCBI taxonomy): Eukaryota > Metazoa > Chordata > Amphibia > Anura > Dendrobatidae > Ranitomeya > Ranitomeya variabilis. The sequence goes on along the minus strand of NC_135236.1, from coordinate 218,925,591 downwards.
GAAAACTGTCCCCTATAACAATCATTTTGTTTTTATTCCAGCCATTTGCAAGATCTGTGAATTATCATTTGATTCTGAACAGATTCTTTTACAACATATGAAAGACAGTCATAAACCTGGGGAGATGCCATATGTTTGTCAGGTAATGACTGCAAAATTTTTTTGGTCCAGTGCTGCGACCACTTCTTTGCTTCCTTCACACCGTTGACATAGTGAACATATGAATATTGTACAATTATTTCAATAGATTATTTCCTGTGGAATACTAACTGGAATACATTAATCAATGCATTTGCACGTTTTTTACGACAAAAGGATATTTAGTCTACTGTGGGCCAGATTTAATAATTATTTGCAGTAAAATGTAGAACCATGCACATCAGTTTGTAAGGGTAAGACCACATGATGCTGTTAGAAAACTCATGCCGTTGACTGCATGTTTTTTTTTGGTTTTTTTTTACATAGAAAATTAGTTTTGACAGTGCGATTTTTGGCTGCATATTATTTAGCAGGGTTTTTTTTTGTTTTTTTTTAACCACACCGTGAGTCCATCATTACCCCTTGAGGCTTTGCCCTAAATCTTGAATAATACGTTGGTGTGCCTTTAAGAAGAACAGGATTTAGACACATTTTATGAATGTTTGCTTAAGATTTGTGACATTAAAAAAAAAAATAATAACCAAGTTTATAACCTGGAAAGAGGGTAATACCCATGGAGCTTCCCAGGCTATTAACATCAGCTCACAACTGTATACTTAGTCTTTACTGGTTATTAAAATGGCGAGCCCCCCCCAAAAAAAAAAAAAAGACGTTGGGTCCCCCTATAATTAATAACCTGCAAAAACGCAACATGTGAACATAGCCTAATCCTCCTGGCGGCCTCCAGCTTTCAGTCATAGAGGCTTCAGTCATCGCTCAGTATGTAGTGTGTGGTGGCTTGAATCATGCCCCAGCACTGACAGTCAGCTCAGCAGTGTATCTGTACAGATACAGCTGTCAGTCAATGCCGGGACGGGGATACAGCTGCCGCTCACTGTGTACTGAGCAGTGACTGAAACTACGCCGGCCGCACATCTCACGTCTATGACTGAAAGTCCGTGGCTGCTGCAGAAATAAAGTGATTTCCCTCCCCATAGCCAGGCTCTTGGTGCGGCGGTTTCACAGCTTTAGAATGCTATAATGTGCAGGTTAATAGCTTTTAAGGACATGACTGGTCCCCTTTAAAGAATAGTTCTATTTATTTTTACAGAATGCATTTTATGGCAATGATTCTACTATTTACTAACAGCAAGTATTTTTATACACTACAAGTAGAGTTATTGACCTCTTCCGTAGACTATATGACCCCAAACCCCACACATTGATCACAACAATCACTTTTTCCCAATCCTACATTCAAAAAAACTTCAGTGACCTGTGTAAATCGCCATCTGTAAAAATAAAAACCATTGTCATATCATCTCAATATCCTCTTTCTCCTTCGCCACACTGGGGGACACAGGACCATGGGTGTTATGCTGCTGTCACTAGGAGGCTGACACTAAGTTGAGACAAAAAGAGTTAGCTCCTCCCCTGCAGTATACACCCTCATGCTGGCTTCCAGAGACCCAGTTCAAGCTTAGTGTCCGTAGGAGGCACACTGGATTTAAACTTCTTTTCTGGACGAAGGGGCGACGGATTCTTTCATGTTCCGATCTCCCCAAACCAACAACAGGCGAGCACGGGAGTTTTACCTCTCCGTATCCCCTCCTGCGACGTGGGATGCCACTGCCTGAGCTGATTTTTGGGGCGACGGGCCCCTTCAAGGGCACCGATCTCCCCCCTGCTTTACAGACGAGCACTGGAGTGTCACCTCCAGTATCCTCTTCTGCAGCCAGGCCTTATTGCCGGACATCTGCCCTGCCCACCAGGTCTCACCCTCGGCTGTTCAGAGGCACCCTTCCCACTGTGGCGTCCGTGCAGCCCCCACTGCATCACCACTGAAAGAGCGGATGATGGAAGGAGGCAGATGGTTCCTCTCCACCCCCCTTTAAGGGGATGGTGGATAGAGGCTCCCCTAACCCTGCACCGTCTATCTTTTCTACCTGGAGGAGTACAAATCACTACATCAGGCTGGTAGGAGATCTGACGTTTTCAGGCTCCCCCCCCCCTCAAACGGGTAAGTGCTGATAAAGGGTCGCGTTTCCGGCGCTTTGGGAGGGCTCCATGGCGGTAAGTGCTCCGCGACGTTTTTCCGGCGGTCCGCGGGTGCTCGCCGGCCGAAGCCAAAAATGTAGTCCCCGGCTTCGGCCTAGTACAGGCCGCATCCCGATAAGCCCCGCCCACGCTCGCATCATCCTTGCAGCTCCGCCCCCCGGTCCTGGCGCTTCTCGCTCCCTGTGAGACTACCCACAAACTCTCGGCAGCCATCTTTCACCTGCACAGCAGCTTCTTCCACACGCCTGCAGCTCTGGAGGCTCTTTTCCACGCCACCTACCTGTCTTGCGGGGCACAGGACCTGGGTAAGGAGACGACGCTTAGCGCTTCCCTGCAGCAGTTACCCCTCAGCTTCCACTAGCAGCTTCCTTTATCACTTTGGGGTACAACATGTCGCAGTCAAGGGGTAAAAAGTCCACTAAGGTGCATACCACCTTTTTTACTGCGTGTACCACCTGCCAGGCGTGGTACACATAGGTATCCTGTTGGAGGTCACATTATGGTGGGGTGCTGCAGGATTTTGGGTTTCTAATACGATTCACTGTGTGCTCGCAGGCTGCTACATTATATTGTTTGTGATAGCTTGGTCCAGCATTGACTATACTGCTGATAGTTATATTGCTAATACTGAATGCAGTGTATTGAGAGTTTTGTATATCAATTGTGCATGCTTCATCATTACATGTGAGCTGTTGCACAGCACACAGGGTCCACAGGTAGAGATGTACAGAGGGTGTTATAGATGGTTTTAATTGTTTTTAATGATGTTTTCAATAAAGCTTATACTATTTTCACTTTAATACTGGTGGTGTGCAGACATTTATGGTGGCTCTTGTTTCTTGTGCTTTTGTTATTTCATATATTAGCCATCATTTTTGCACCCCCATTGATGATTTTGTTTACTATAGTAGTGCGCCAACTATCCTAAATGAGAACCACCTGCCAGGCTCCTCGGCCTCAGAGTTCTCCTCTCTGCCCTGCCTGTGATACCCAATGTGCCCAGGAGCCCTCCGCCGCTACCGACCCCAGTGTATCTAGCCCCCCTGAGTGGGCCGCGTCACTGTCTCAATCCATGGCTTCATTGGCCAAAGCGATTGAATCCCTCCATGGCCCCTCCGGGGAGCGGGGTACTCCTTTTCATGAGTTAAGAGATCCCTCTATATCAGGGGAAGCGTCGGCCAGCAGGGGCCGCTCTCACCGCAAGGAGGCACGGTCATCCAGAAAACGGATCCGCACTACCTCTTCTGAGCATTCTCCAGCCTCTGGTAGCTCCATTTCTCGCTCACCCTCTCCAGGGGCTCGTAGCGATCACGACTGAATGAGTCTGACGTATCCCTAGATCCGTGTTGTGAATTTGGATTCTGGGCTCCCCCGGTGGCTACTGGTGGAATTGAACTGGTGTCTTCATCTTCTCTGTTCACCTGTTCCCATCAAGATGTGGGAGTCGCTATATAACCTTGCTGCTTTGTTAGTTGCTTGCCGGTCATCAATGTTATCAGAAGCCTCTCTGTGCTTGTTCCTGCTCCTAGACAACTACTAGATAAGTTGGACTCTTGTCCATGTTTGTTTTTGCATTTTTGTTCCAGTTCACAGCTGTAGTTTCGTTACTGTGTCTGGAAAGCTCTTGTGAACAGGAATTGCCACTCTGGTGTTATGAGTTAATGCCAGAGTTTTAAAGTAATTTCTGGATGGTGTTTTGATAGGGTTTTTAGCTGACCATGAAAGTGTTCTTTCTGTCTTCTGCTATGTAGTAAGTGGACCTCAAATTTGCTAAACCTATTTTCATACTACGTTTTGTTATTTCATCTTAATTCACCGCCAATACATGTGGGGGGCCTCTGTCTCCTTTCGGGGTATTTCTCTAGAGGTGAGCTAGGACTTATTTTCCTCTGCTAGCATTATTTAGTCCTCCGGCTGGTGCTGGGCATCTAGAATCAACGTAGGCATGCTACCCGGCCACTGCTAGTTGTGTGTTAGGTTTAGTTCATGGTCAGCTCAGTTCCCATCTTCCAAGAGCTAGTTCCTATATATGCTGATGCTATGTTCTCTTGCCATTGAGATCATGACAGATCCGGATGCTCCGGAATTTAGATCTACTGTTGACTCCCTCATTGAGGCAGTCAATCATGCGCTTAAAGTGGATGATGACCCTAATTCTGCGCCGGACCATTCAGTCTCCTTTACGAGAACCAAGCGTCCCCATAAGGTGTTCACCTCTCACCCAGATTTCCTGGATATAGTCCGGCGACACAGGGACCGTCCGGATAAGCGTTTTACAGGCAAAAAGGCCCTGGAATCAAAGTAAACCTTTTCCGCAGATCTTGTTAAAGATTGGACGGAATCTCCACTAGTAGATCCTCCGGTATCGCGCTTGGCCACCAAGACGCTCTTATCCATACCTGACGGTGCTTCAATTAAAAATCCCACAGAACGCCAGCTAGATTCCCTAGCTCGCTCAGTGTACGAGGCCTCAGGTTCCTCTCGATCTCCTTTCTTTGTGGCGGCTTGGGTCGCCAAAGCAATGGTTTTCTGGGCAGATGCCCTGGCAAAATCCATTCAGGAACAGGATCTCCCGTCTGAGGCGGCGGATCTTGCCAAACAAATTGCCATGGCTGGAGATTGTCATGTACACGTCTCTAGATGCAGCGGACTGTGCGGCAACTGCGGCTTCAAACGCCATCACCGTAAGGAGAGCTATTTGGCTCAGAGAGTGGCGCGCAGATTCTTCCTCCAAGAAGTCTCTGATTTCCCTTCCTTTTCAGAGCGGACGCTTCTTTGGAGAAAAATTAGACCAGCTTATTTCCGACACTACAGGTGGGAAGAGCAAGTTCCTCCCACAACATAGGCCAAAAACTGCTTTTCAGCGCTAACAATATTTTCGCTTTCGGCCTTTTCGCAGCAGCCCATTCTGGTCCAACTCCGCAGCCTCATCCAGATCAGAACGATCTACACGCACAGACCGAGACTCCCGGACTTCATACCGGCCGAATCAGTCCTGGCGAAGAAAACCTAGACAACCCAGAACCAGAGGGTCCAGGCCTGTCAGATTCCCTTCACAATGACTCGGACTCTTCCAGTCGACACCTCCAAAGTAGGCGGACGTCTGCTTCTCTTTCAACAAGTCTGGCTTTCCGTCGTCCACGACGAATGGGTCAGAGATTTGGTGTCTTCTGGTTACAAAATAGAATTCTCCGCCTCTCCTCCAGCAAGGTTTTTCCCCTCTCGTCTCCCAAGTTCGGGGGCTCAATCTCGCGCACTTCATCGCGCCATCAAATCCCTCTGCCGAAACGGGGTCATTGTTCCGGTCCCAGAACACCAGAGATTCAGAGGTTTTTACTCAAACCTCTTCGTCGTTCCGAAAAAGGACGGAACGGTGCGCCCTATTTTGGATCTAAAGCTCCTAAACAAGTACGTAAGGGTTCGGCACTTCAGGATGGAGTCACTCCGGTCAGTCACCTCTTCATTGGAGACGGGCGAATTCCTAGCATCAGTAGACATCAAAGATGCTTATCTCCATATCCCAATTTTCCCGCCACATCAAAAGTTCCTCCTCTTCGCCATCCAAGAGGACCACTTTCAATTCACGGCCTTACCCTTCGGCCTTGCCACGGCGCCCAGGGTATTCACAAAGGTCATGGCGGCGGTCATGGCCATTCTTCACTCCCGAGGAGTGGTTGTTTTGCCATACTTGGACGATCTCCTGATAAAGGCTCCGTCTTATCAGGCCTGCGAAGCAAGCGTCCGCATTACCTTGGATTCTCTTTCGCGCCTGGGCTGGTTAATCAACTTGGACAAGTCCTCCCCCATTCCTGCCCAACGGACCTCCTTCCTAGGTATGATCCTGGACACGTCAAAGGGACTGGTCTTGCTACCTCGGTCCAAGGCCCAAGAGCTTCAGCAGGGAGTTCGGACGCTCTGTCATCCGCACCCGTGGTCCATTCCGTTTGCCATGAGGATCCTGGGGAAAATGGTGGCCGCAATAGAAGCGGTTCCTTTCGCTCAGCTCCATCTCCGCCCTTTACAACAGGCTCTGCTGGACAATTGGGACAGGAGTCCCTTATCCCTCGATCGGCCAAGTCTTCTGTCCCCACGGATCAGGCAAGCCCTCACATGGTGGACTCTAAGATCATCTATCCTCCAGGGGAGGTCTTTTCTCCCGATCCGCTGGCTGTGGTAACCACCGACGCCAGTCTCCTCGGTTGGGGAGCGGTGTTTCGCCACCACACTGCCCAGGGGATTTGGTCAATTCGGGAGTCGAGACTTCCCATAAACATTTTGGAGATTCGAGCGATCAGACTTGCTCTGAGACGCTTTCACTTCCTGCTCGCGGGTCACCCAGTTCGAATCCAATCGGACAACGTCCCCGCAGCAGGGCGGTGTTACAGGAGGTCTCCCACATTCTCCGTTGGGCCGAGGCCAACCACTCCACCATTTCCGCAGTGCACATTCCAGGCGTCGAGAACTGGGCGGCGGATTTTCTCAGCCGTCAGGGCCTCGCTTCGGGGGAGTGGGAACTCCATCCGGAGGTTTTCCAGCAGATTTGCCTTCGCTGGGGGACTCCGGACGTGGATCTGATGGCATCCAGATTGAACGCCAAAGTTCCCAACTTCATAGCACGTTCTCGGGATCCCCAGGCCATCGGAGTGGACGCACTGGTGTCCCCGTGGCGTCGGTTCCAACTCCCGTACGTGTTTCCTCCGCTTCCCTTACTGCCGAAGGTGATCCGAAAAATCAAGACGGAGGGGGTTCCGGTGATCCTTGTCGCCCCGGATTGGCCACGTCGCGCATGGTACGCGGAGCTCGTTCAACTTGTATCCGGCGTCCCCTGGCGGTTACCAGACCGTCCAGATCTGCTTCGCCAAGGGCCGATCTACCACCAGAGCTCAGGGGCCCTACGTTTAACGGCGTGGCTGTTGAAACCTGGATTCTAACTCAAGCTGGTTTCTCCCAGCAGGTCATTCCCACCATGATAAGCGCTCGCAAAGCGTCTTCCGCTTGCATCTATCACCGCACCTGGAAAACCGTCTTCTCATGGTGCAAGCTCCGAGGTCGCCCTCCGCTTGTTTTCTCAATCCCTACCATTTTGGATTATCTACAGTCCGGCCTGGATTCCGGCCTGGCGCTCAATTCCCTCAAAGGTCAGATCTCCGCGTTATCTGTGTTGTTTCAACGTAAGATCGCTGCCATCTTGCAAGTCAGGACCTTCATTCAAGGGGTCTCCCACGTGGTACCCCCCTACAGAATGCCGTTAGAGACCTGGGATCTTAATTTGGTTCTGAGCATTCTTCAGGAATCTCCATTTGAACCTCTGCAGGACGTCCCGCTAACTGTCCTTTCCTGGAAGGTTGCCTTCCTTGTGACAGTTACATCCATCAGACGGGTCTCAGAGCTGGCCGCTCTATCTTGCCGGGCCCCTTTCCTCGCCTTCCACCAGGACAAGGTAGTCCTACGCCCATCTCCGGATTTTCTCCCTAAGGTGGTTTCATCTTTTCACCTTAACGAAGATATTATTCTTCCCTCCTTCTGCCCACAGCCAAAACACAGTCGAAAAGACCCTTCACACCCTGGACGTGGTATGGGCCCTTAGGAGGTACGTTTCCAGAACTGCGCATTTCCGCAAATCGGACTCCCTCTTTGTGCTCCCGGAGGGTCACAGAAAGGGTTTAGCCGCGTCTAAGGCCACGATAGCCAGATGGATCCGTTCTGCGATTCAAGAATCCTATCGGGTCAGGGGCAGTCCTATCCCGGCGGGGATTAGAGCATACTCCACTCGGTGGATGGGTGCTTCCTGGGCCATCCGGCACCAGGCAACGGTGGAGCAGGTTTGCAAGGCCGCAAAGTGGTCGAGCCTGCATACTTTCACAAGACACTACAATGTCCACATTCAATCTTCTGCGGATGCGGCCCTTGGCAGACATATTCTGCAAGCGGCCGTCGCGCATTTATAGTCAGTTGGTACACGGAGTTTATTTGGTTGTATTGTTTCCCACCCAGGGACTGCTTTGGGACGTCCCATGGTCCTGTGTCCCCCCAATGTGGCGAAGGAGAAATAGGGGATTTTTGTGTACTCACCGTAAAATCCTTTTCTCCGAGCCACTCATTGGGGGACACAGCACCCACCCTGTTAGCCTTACGGCTCATTACCTTTGTTTCTTGACTTTCTCTGACATGTTATACTCTGTTATGTAATGTATTGTTATTAATCTCCTACTGCTTTTGCACTGAACTGGGTCTCTGGAAGCCAGCATGAGGGTGTATACTGCAGGGGAGGAGCTAACTTTTTGTCTCAACTTGGTGTCAGCCTCCTAGTGACAGCAGCATAACACCCATGGTCCTGTGTCCCCCAATGAGTGGCTCGGAGAAAAGGATTTTACGGTGAGTACACAAAAATCCCTATTTTTATTAATGATTGTCCCCTTTTCTTGTAGGTGTGCAATTACAGGTCTTCAGTTTTTGTTGATGTTGATAATCATTTTCGAAGCACCCATGAGAACACAAAATGTTTGTTATGTCCATTTTGTTTAAAAGTTATCAAGTCTGGAACGCCTTACATGCAGCATTATATGAAGCACCAGGTTAGTTACAATAATGGGATTGTCAGTATTATCATTTTCATCAGCGCAAATATTAGTGCAAATATCTGCGGTTTCAGCTTAAAACATCTATGCATGTGAACAGTGTTTGTATTCTTTTATCAAAAAATCTTTACATTCTCCATTTCAGAATAAAGGTGTTTTAAGATGTCCTAAGTGCAGATTGCAGTTTTTGACTTGTAAGGAGAAAATGGATCACAAAACTCAGCATCACAGAACATTTAAGAAGCCAAAACAACTGGAAGGTCTTCCTCCAGGAACAAAGGTGTGTTGAGACATTTTTTTTTTTTTAACCACATTACAAAATGGGTGCGCTGTGGTCACATGCAACTCCTTAGGCCTCTTTCACACTTCCGTCTTTCAGCTCCCGTCACAAGCCGTCGTTTTTTTGAGAATGCAGGATCCTGCAAAAAAAATTTGCAGGATCCTGCATTTTCCCATAGACTTGTATTAGCGACGGATTGTGACGGATGGCCATCTGTTTCATCCGACTTTCACTGGATCCTGCATAAAAAAATGGTCCGTCGGGCAGAGAAAACGTTCAGAGGAACGTTTTTTCTGCACGTCGGAAAATCGGTCAGCGACGCATCCTGCGCTGCCCGTCACTGGCTACAATAGTAGCCTATGGGCGCAGGATGCGTCGCTGCCTGTGAAAAGCAGAAATCCAGCGACAGGTCCCGCCTTTTCAAAGAGAGAATGCGTGGAAGAATTTCCCGTCTGGGAAATTCTTTCGCTCGCTCTCTTTCTCTTTTTACTATTGATTCTGCCTAGGCAGCATCAGTAGTAACAAGATATAATGTTAAAAATAATTTAAAAAATCGCAATATTCTCACCTACCGGCGTTCCCGTGCAGCGTCACCGATGCTCCCGGCAGCTAGCGTTACTTCCTAGTAATGCATTGTGAAATCTCGCGGGAAGTCGTGGTCTCGCGAGACCGCGATTTCTCGCGAGATTTCGCAATGTATTACTAGGAACGCTAGCTGCCGGAAGCATCGCTGCGCGGGAACGCCGGTGGGTTTGAAGACTGCAAATTTTTTTTTTTTTTTAACCTGGTGTGTGTTGTGTATGTGTTTTCGCAGCGGAAAACCGCTGCAAAGACGCATACACAACAAGTGCACATAGCCTTGACGGGTCCGTCAGAAAGACTGGCCCAGTGCACACGTTTTCCACAATCTGCACAGGATCAGTCATTTCAACGTCTTGACGGATCCTGTGCAGATTTGGAAGGCGGAAGCGTGAAAGAAGCCTTAAACACTTTTTTTTTTTCATCACACTTGTTTACTAAATTATTATTTATTTATATAGCACCATTAATTCCATGGTGCTGTACATGAGAAAGGGGTTACATACAGAGTTATAGATATCGTGTACAGTAAACAAATTTACAATGACCGACTGTTACAGAGGAGAGAGGACCCTGTCCTTGCGGACTTAAAATGCTTTTAATTTTGAGCATTGTATTGTAAGCTTTTTTTTTTTTTTTTTCCTATCTGATGAACTTGTCTACACTGGTAGAAATAACAGAAATTTTGTATTGGAATTAATGAGAATTATGGAAAAGTGCAATAATTAAAAACTTTAGTATTTTACGTGGGAGAGAGAAATCTGTGGCCATCTCTCTATTGAAGTGATTTTTGGCACCTGTCATTTAGGAATTCACTCGGAGTTTAATTTACTTGACTCTGCTTTTATTAACCTTCTGCAATTTCTTATTGTAATTTCAAAATAAATACTTGACAACACTTTAAAACTTTTTGTAAAAGTAAGGCTAATTAATATATACATCAAATATCTATTTTTTTTCTTTTTATAACTTCAGGTCACCATTCGGGCATCTGTTGGAGTATCTTCAAATCAAGTTTCTTCTCCCACGCCCTCTATTTCCAGAAATCTACCAGCAACTCCACCCCACCCCCCTCCTCAGCTGCCTCATTACACGCTACCCCAATCTCCTCCAGTAATGAAAACTATGGGCCCTGTCAAAAATCGGAATTTAACAGCTAAAAAAATTACACATCCTATAAAAATCAAGCCTCCTGCAAAAAAGCCTGCATCTGTGAACACTTCAAGAAAAACTAAAATAATTAATACAGCTTTGCAAAGCATAAGGTACATTTCATTCAGCATGGTGTCAAAAACAAATGTTTTATGATAATAGTGTTATAGTATCCCAGAAACTATTTTCACGGCAAATAATTCAATAGAAATCCATAATTTAATTAACTGATAAATGGTAATTTTCATTACAAGAACAGGTGTTACAGATGCAAATCCTGATGGAAACTTGATCTGTTCTCTTGGATTTTTTGGGGGGGTTGTTGTTAAACTCTGTAGTTACAAATTATTTTATAACGCACAAGAAATCTGCAGTTCATCAGTGGAAGCCCGGACTAAGCCACATATCACTGCGAAGATCGATTGGTCGTTTTTTTTTTATCTGAAATTAATGGTTTCAATTTTATTTTTCAGGGACATTTTTACTTTTCTGAAAATACCCTACTGGTTTTACATAGAGCTGTGCAGTGGTAAAACTTAAGATAATTGGCCAATAACGGAAAACAACAAATTTGGCAGCAACTTTTTTCTTTCTCACAAACTAAAAAAAAAATGGTTTACAGACATGACAGAGAGAAGCAGGGCTGTGGAGTCGGTAAGCCAAACCTCCGACTCCTCAATTTCCATGACTCCGACTCCACCAAAAAGGGCTCCAACTCCACGACTCTGACTCTACAGCCCTGAAAGGGCTGTGAAGTCGGTAAGTCAAACCTCTGACTCCAACTCCTCAATTTTGATGTCTCCGACTCCACCAAAATGGGCTCAGACTCCACTACTCTGACTCCGACTCCACAGCACTGCAGAGAAGGACATGTGAATCTGTAATTAAATCATTTCCCACTGTATTTGTGTTAAGCATTTAGTATAAGTAGTAAGTACTTTGGTCTGCAGATTTCACAATACATGCTGCACACATCATTAACCCTTTAACGATGGAGAAAGTTTTCAACTTCCTGACCATGCCAATTTTTTTCATTTCTGACCAGTCACTTTATGTAGTTCTGAGACTGTAATTTTTTTTATTTTTTTTGTGAGATATTCTACTTCAAGCTAATGGTAAATTATTAGTGAAAATATCAGAATTTTGGCAAAAAAAAGAAATAACTTTTTCCAAATTTAAAACGTTTAATTTTTACGCCCTTAAACCAAAGTTATATCACATAAAACAAATAACATTTCCCACATGTTTACTTTACATCAGCTCAATATTTTGAAGCATATTTTTTGTTAGGAAATTAGAAGAGTTAAAATTTTGATCAGCAACTTCTCATTTTTCCAACAAAAATTACAAAACTATTTTTTTGAGGGACCACATCAAATTAGAAGTGATTGATTGGCATATATGACAGAAAATACCCCAATGTGACACCATTTTAAAAACTGTACCCCTCCAAGTGCTCAAAACTATATTGTAGAAGTTTATTAACCCTTCAGTTGCGTCACAAGAAAGAAAGGAAGGGAAAAATGAACATTTTACTTTTTTCCACAAAAACGTTCCTTTGGCTGCAAATTTTGCATTTTCACAAGGGTAACTGGAGAAAATGGACCATACAATTTGTTGTGCAATCTCTCCTGAGTACACCAATACCCCAAAATTGTGTGGGGAAAGCATCTATTTGGGCACACAAGCCATTTTGGCTTGAATAGGTTGCAGATTCCATGTCACACTTGAAGAACCCTTGACATGCAGAAACCCCCACAAGTTACCCCATTTTGGAAACTACACCTCTTGAGGAATTCATCTAAGGGAGTAGTGAGTGTTTTGAGACCCAGTCCAAAGCTCAGAAAGGAAGGAATGCCATATTAGAATGTCGATTATGTCAGATTACCTGAGCCCATAAGGTGCCAGAGCCCCTAAGGTGCCAGAACAGCAGACACCCTTCCCACCCCACCATAAGTAAACCCATTTTACAAACTGCACCTCTCAATTAGCTCTCTGCACCCCTAGATGAATTATCGCTCTGCACCAGAATCCCAGCGCTTGCAGGACCCTGGAGATCCCTAGCACTGCAAGACCTGCGACCATAGAAAAACGTCGACTCTGCACAAAGCCCATCAAGTGCCGACGTCGGTGGTCGGGAATCTGACAAATAGATCTTATACCTGTGGAGACTAGTGTACTTACTTTGATATTACAGGTCAGATTGGCTGTATAATGCTAAAATTAAAACAACCCTTACAAGTCATGGTGTAATGGTACACAAAATGTGATTTTAGTATGAGGTAGGGATACTGTCAAGAAGGATTTTATGTCCATTTAAAGTAATAACTGCAACAGCCTCATAAGGTCTAGGAGATCTATTTAATAAAGTATACACTTCCTATTGTGAAATCTGGTGATCTATCCAATCACTGATTATTATTCACACAATACACATGAATTCTGTGGTTCACTAAACAATTAAATACTGCGCTTTAGAACTAGATTTTCTTTTTTCTATTTTTTGTCCCGACTATAGGGTTATTCCAGGAATACATAAATGCATTGAGTGTCACCGTCAAGTGGTAGATTTTGAAGGTCATTTTCACACATATGTGCACTGCAGCAAATGCAAGTTCAGTACCAGCTGTAATAAAGCGTATACGAGCCATGTGCTGAGGTAAGTGAGGAGGTAGATATTTCAGAACCAAACGCTTCATTTCCTTTGCATGTTTTTCAGTATTTAAAATGTATCAAAGCTGGGATACTTCAAGTACCCTGCAGTAAAATGGGCATATGAGACGTTTTCTTATAGAATAATAGAGACATTAGTAAAATACAAACTTTACAATCTGGGTTTCACAGGCATTAAAACAAATGAATCTTTTCTTCACATGTAGGTGTCACGGCAGGAATTCCAGCAAACGTTCCAAGGTCACTAAGAAGAGCCCCATTGACAAAAGGTATTCTACCAATTGGAAGTCAACATTTTTGTCTATTTTGCCCAGTCTTCCTTTTTAAATTATTTTATGCCTATATGACTTGAAACAGAAAAGAATAATAAAATCAGAGTTATCCACCCAGTGCATGCCCAGCACTGCCGCTATGTCTTTGACAGGCAGCAGCGATGGTATCATGACGGCAACACATGTGCACGCTGCAGCCAATCACTGGGCTCATCACTAGAGTTGAGCGAATTTGTTCGGATTCGGTTGACGAAACTGAATTTGCCATATTCGTGCCATATTGGTACCCGTATTCGTGCTGAATTTATGTTTGATGATTGTTTCCAAACATTTTCGGTAATTTCTTCTCCCATTGACTTTAATGATCGATGAATATTGCAAAAACAATATTCGCTGCCGATCGTAGTCGGAACCGAATCCGAACAAATTTGCTCAACTCTACTCATCACTAAGCCATTAAGTATAAAATATTTCAAATTGAATACCCCTTTTCAGACATTGTATATCTTTGAAAATTTGTTTTGTTTCTCAGATTTAATTTATTAACTGTTGCTTTCCATAAAGTGAATGTCCATTTAAAAAAAAAAAAAAAAAACACACATTGTACAACCTACAAAGATGTGGTGTTGCAGGCACACTGATGGCATACCGATTCAAAACACTGACACCAGTATTGGTTTTATACGGATGTGTGAAGGGAGCCTTGCTTGTAATCTGTGTTGAATATCCTTGTAATATAACATTTATCACTTATCCTTTAGATTGGAGATAAATGTTTGAGGGGAAAACCTCACACTCTACTACAAAATTGTTCTTAGGTCCAAAAATTGCAAAGTTGGATGTACATTGTAAGGCTATTCTGACATATGGATATGAAGATGAATTGTTTACATGCATAGTTTTATCTTTTTAGAAGTCTTAACTACTCCTATTTTTGCTTTATTAGGCGTATAACTGTGGTGTGCCTGAACTGTGATTTCATGACTGACGTTTCTGGTTTAGATGACATGGCCAAACATTTGAGTGAAAATCCCGCTCATTCATGTCAAGTGGTCACAGAAAATGGTAAGAGCAGAATGTCCTCTCTGTCTTATTTATCGTTCTATTTCTTTTCTCATCCATCACTATTAATTTTAATCATTAGTATTGTAAACGGTGACATTTTTTATTTTCAAAGTGAATTCATGTTTTTGTTTTTTTCTTTTGATCTCAGTTTCCATATTATCCTCAACTCATCAAGGAGACATGTCTATGTAAGTTAGACTTTTATTTACTGCCCTCAAAGTGCTATAAGATTAGTGTTTGGCTTCAAGGCATAGAATAAACGCCCACATTTATCAAAAGTGGCATCATTTTAGTTCATTGCTACGTTGAAGCCTGACTACTTTATTGACTTATAGATGTGACACGAAGTTCCCTGCTTTGATAAAACTGCCACACTCACTGCTTACTCTTCTGCCATTAACCGGCTAAAATGATGCCACTTTTTCTATTATAAGCCAGGGAATTTTTGTGTCTTTTTGAAAAGTTATATTTCATAAATGTGCATAAATCCTTAGTTGTTATAGCTGAAATGAAAAGTGGATGAGGCTTAATGGTTTGCTGACATGCATGGCACAAATGGCTCTAAATTTAGCAAGTTGGTTAATAAATGTCACACAGCAGATGAGACATAATTTTGGAGTAAAATGCTGCAAGAAGAATGCATTGATAAATGTGGGCCATAGTTTTGCTTAGCATAGTGCTTACCTTGTTTGAATTTTAAGATCTGTTTCCATATTGTCATGCTCCATGAAAGTCTCTCAAATATGATTGTATGTTAAAGGTTTTTTCGCAGTCACTTGTATAGCTCCTATCCTGTGATATCCTGTATAATTAATAGGAGCCCTCTGCCATTTGTTCAGCCTCACTAGATGGTGTTGGGAAGATCAATTTAACGTCATTCTACCATATCAATTATTAACCTTTTATTTTACGCTAAGGCAATTGGGCTAAAATGTGTCATTAGTCAAAGTCCCCATCCATTTTTTTTCCAAGTTTCACTGTGGCCATTAAGTGTAGTATTGGACTATTCCTTCTTGCTCTGTAGGGATCACCGTTCAGAAGTCAACTCCTTATTCTCACCAACTCGATTACAATGAAAATGTAGATTGGAGTGTTGGAGCCCCCCAGGGTGCAGTGCTGTCGCCCTTCCTCTTCACATTGTATACAGCTGACTTTCAGTATAAATCAGATTTGTCACCTCCAAAAATTCTCAGATGACTCAGTGATTGTAGGGGGCATTGTGGGGGGCCGGGGGGAGGAGGAATATAGAAGGGTGGTTTCTGACTTTGTGGATTGGTGCCGGACTAACTGTCTAGAACTAAATGTAAAGAAAACCAAGGAGTTGGTGGTAAGTTATAGAAAGAAAAAGGAGGATTACTTACCGATTAATATTGCTTTCCAGGAGGTGGAGATTGTTGAGAGCTACAAATATTTGGGTGTTCACCTTGACAGTAAACTCGATTGGAGGGGGGTTATACAGAAAAGGTTTACAAGAAGGGAATGAGCAGATTGTACTTTCTTCGGAAGCTCAGGTCGTTCAATGTGTGCAGTAAAATCCTGGAAATGTTCTACCAGTCTGTTGTGGCAAGCACCATTTTTTTTGCTATCATATGCTGGGGCAGTAGTTAGCGAGTATCTGACGCTAATAAGCTCAACAAACTTATCAAGAAGGCAAGCGCGGCTGTTGGCCTCCATCTGGACTCTTTTGAGGAGGTATTGGAGGATAGGATTCAGAAGAAATGTAGGGCTATAATGATCAATAATACACACCCACTATACAAGCTGTTCTTGAAGCAGAAGAGCACATTCAGCAGCTGCCTAATCCTACTAAGGTGTAAGGCCTGTCCCACACGTCCAGATAATTCCGGTACCGGAGTTATCCATGTCCGTGAGCTCACGTGGCACATCAGTGTGGCATACGTGCGGCAGCCGTGTGCCGCCCGTGTGCCGACTGGGTACCACACGGACCGTGCAGGAGACAGCGCTACAGCAAGCGCTGTCCCCTGCTTTGGGTGCTGAAGCCGACATTCATTTCTTCTCTCCAGCAGCGTTCGCTGGAGAGAAGAAATTAAAAATCATTGTATTTTGGGGTTTTTTTGCGGTAGAAATAAAGATCTTTGTTCCCCTCCCACCCCCCGTGCGCCCGACCGCTGGAAAGAAAATACTCACCCGGCTCCCTCGAAGCATCCTCTCCGCGCCGCAGCTTCTCCTATATGAGCGGTCACGTGGTGCCGCCCATTACAGTGATCAATATGCGGCTCCACCTCCCATAGGGGTGGAGCCGCATATTCATGACTAATGGGCGGCACCACGTGACCTCTCATACAGGAGAAGCTGCGGCGCGGAGAGGACGCTTCGAGGGAGCCGGGTGAGTATTTTCTTTCCAGCGGTCTGGCGCACAGGGAGTGGGGGGGGGGGGAAAACAAAGATCTTTATTTCTACCGTAAAAAAAACAAAATACAATGATTTTTCATTTCTTCTCTCCAGCGAACGCTGCTGGAGAAAAGAAATGAATGGGGGCTTCAGCACCACGCTGGGGGGGACAGCGCTTACTGGAACGCTGTCTCCTGCACGGCACACGGACGGCACACGGACAGCATCCGTGTGCAGTACGTGTTTTACACGGACCCATTGACTTTAATGGGTCCGTGTGATCCGTGCGCTCCCACAAACACTTGACATGTCTCCGTGTTTTGCACGCGGACACACGGTCCGCGAAAACACACTGACATGTGCAGAGACACATTGATTTTAATGTGTCTACGTGTGTCAGTGTCTCCGGTACGTGAGGAAACTGACACCTCACGTACTGGAATCACTGACGTGTGAAACCGGCCTAAGAAGGAGAAATTCAGGAAATCGTTTGCACCTACTGCTATGGGGATGTAGAATAATTTCCTACGGGTGGTAGACAACAATGACTGATTGTTGGTGTACTAATGTCAATTAGTAGTGATATTTATATACCTCAACTACCCACATTTATTTGTTATGTAATGTTGGTATACTTGTACAAGATTTGTTTCCTAATATTTTATGTACTGCTGTTTGTATTGCTGCTGTAATACCGTAATTTCCCCCGGGATCAATAAATTGTATCATATCGTATTACAAACAGAGTGATCTACAGTATTTCACGTTTATTTCTGTTAATCTTGATGATTATGGCTTACTTCCAATGAAAACCCAAAGGTCATTATCTCAGTAAATTAGAATACTTTATAACACCAGCTTGAAAAATTATTGTAAAATGCGAAGTGTTGGCCTACTGAAATGCATGTTAAGTAAATGTGCTCAATACTTGGTCGGGTCTCCTTTTGCATCAATTACTGCATCAATACAGTGTGGCATGGAGGCGATTAGCTTGTGGCACTGCTGAGGTGTTATGGAAGCCCAGGTTGCTTTGATAGCCGCCTTCAGTTTGTCTGCGTTGTTGGGTCTGGTGTCTCTCATCTTCCTCTTGACAATACCCATAGATTCTCTGATACTGTTGTTTTTACACCAGGTATAGGTACTTTTGGCAGTGTGGACAGGTGCCAAATCCTGCTGGAGAATGAAATTTCCATCTCCAAAAAGCTTGTTGGCAGAGGGAAGCATGAAGTGCTCTAAAATTTCCTGGTAGATGGTTGCGCTTACTTTGGTCTTGATAAAACACAGTGGACCCACACCAGCAGATGACATGGCTTCCCAAACCATCAGTGATTGTGGAAACTTCACACTAGACCTCAAGCAGCTTGGATTTTGTGTCTCCCCACTCTTCCTCCAGACTCTGGGACCTTGATTTCCAAATTAAATGCAAAATTTACTTTCCTTTTGGAATATGTCAATGACTGCCGTCTGGACATCTGTCAAGTCAGCAGTCTTGCCCATGATTGTGGAGCCTTACTGAAACCATCCTTTCAAGACCGCGGTTATCCCGGTTGCTTGTGCACCTTTTTCTACCACACTTTTTCCTTCCACTCCACTTTCTATTAATATGTTTTGGATACAGCACTCTGTGAACAGCCAGCTTCATTAGCAATGACCTTTTGTGACTTACATTCCTTGTGGAGTGTGTCTATGGCTGCCTTCTGGGAATCTCTCAAGTCAGCAGTCTTCCCCGTGATTGTGGAGCCTAATGAAACCGACTAAAGGACCTTTTTAAACCATTAGTAAGCCTTTGCAGGTGTTCTTTCTTAATTATTCTAATTTACTGAAATAATGACTTTTGGATTTTCATTGGCAGTAAGCCATAATCATCAACATTAACAGAAATAAACACTTGAAATGGTCATTCTGTTTGTAATGGCTCTATATAATATGAGATTCGCTTTTTGTGTTGAAGAACTGAAATTTACTTTTTGATGATCTAATTTTGTGAGAAGCACAGGATATAAGGTCATAAAGTAAATTAAGATACCACTCATTGCAGTTTACAGGGAACAAATATATTTCCGGAAATAGGACCTCCAGCGTTTCACAGAATACCGTGGGCCAAGGAGTGTTAGCAAAAGCCAGAATACAAAGGATAAATCCATTAAAATAGTGATCACATCAGAAAAAAATACTCCTAAGCGTTTATGGTGCGTATTGCACCCTTAATCAGTGACTTCTTCTATATCATTAAAATAACATAAGTACTAATAGGCGTCTTTTAATAGTGTGCAATAAAATTAATATTTGTAAAAAAAACAAATAAAGTTACATCTCTTGTTACATCACTTTCCGCAAAAACAAGTCCTTGCACAGCTCCATCGATAGAAAATTGTAAAAATCATTTAGCACAAAATATGGTGACAAACTAAAAATTTAAACCTTTCATGTTCTAAAAGTAGTAAGACCTACAGTATACTAATATAGTATCCTGAAAATGACCTGCAAAATTAAGTTTAAGTATGCATATTCTGTCCTCTGAAAAATATTCTGGGAATAACCCTTAGTGTGCGTGTCCACGGTCCGTAATCACGGCGCTTTGGACGGAGCGTAAAACCCACGCCGCCCCCTTTTGTACGCGCTGTGATTCCGGATGTGTTCATTACACACATCCGGAATCTCTGCACCCCATACATAGGGCCCTGTGATTTACCTTGCGGCGACTGAGCGTCGCCGCAAGGTAAACAGACATGCTGCCATCTAAAAAGACGCGCCGCATGTCCGTAAACGCAGGGCCGTCGGATGCGTGTTCGCACGCATAGGGGAGACGGGATTTCATAAAATCCCCTCCACTATGCTGTAACATCTGAATGCTGCAGGTTGAACGCTGTGGTTGTATGCAGCGTTCAATCCGCAGCTAATCCGGATGTAATACTGAACGTGGACACATACCCTTATTGTTAATACACAGACTAAGCCCACTATAATGTACCTTTTATGCTTTTTTTTTTTTTTTTTTTTTTTAAATCTTGCTGTTCATTCTGCATTACATGGCATAGTGGTCAGTCCTTTTATCTGCTAAAACTAAATTTACCAACAGCACTTGCTTTTCCTTTGTGCTGCACCCCCAACCCCTCTCTCCCCGACTAGCCCCACTTATCCAGAGTTATCATCAAGCTAATGTAAGTAGAATTCACATTAGGCATCTGTGCGCTCCTTGCTCCGATACCGTACCCAGCCTGAACAATTTCATTTTCTACAAGATACATCACTATATCTGCATTGTGGTTTGGCATCATTAGCTGGTTCTAACAGAACTCTCCTACACACTCCTGCACAACGGCAGTGCAGAGCTGTTTTTGTTGCCTGTTGCTAGCATATCAATTTTGATAAACTGCAAATTCTGTTTTATGGATGCAATAATAGACCAGCATTTGCAGTTTTGCATCATTGGTCTCTTTGCAGTAAGCAACAAACACAGATCTTATCTCTGCCTAGGTGTACTCTCCTGTAGTATATCTTCTCAACCCCTTTAAGCACAGTCCCATCTTGCAGTAAATTCCTCCTCTCAGCCATCTGCTGCAGTGTATCCCTCCTCACAGAGCCCCTGCTGCAGCATATCTCTCTTCTCAGACCCCTTTATACAGCCCTAGGTACTGCTCCTTCCTGGTATGAGCTCTCTGCACTGTAAAAAAAAAAAAAACACTTCATTTCCGTGACATCATCTGTCATTGTAGAACAGTTATGTTGGCAGGATGCCATGGCGCGAGACCTGTCAATTACCTCTACCAGAGCTGAGTAGAGTTGGACAAGGGTGGAACTGGACTAGTCTGGTCTCCTGCTGAATCGTTAAAATATATTTTTTCTGAGAAAATAGACCATGATGCAATCGTGCAGCAGGATATGATTCATCTTTTTCACTAGTTGAGATGATTAAGGCAGAAACGTAACAAAATAGCCTAGTATGCTTAATATCACAGAAGTGAACATTGTCATGAATCATTTAGTACATGATAAATAACCCTACAAGACAGGTGTGGTGGCTACATGCAGCGGCTCAGCACATAACAACTGACTTCACTGCTGCAGTCATTAATAGAATATTTTGCTAGGTATTTCTTAAAGCAAGAAAGATCATTGTTAAATGTTAAGGGTATGTGCACACGTCCGGATTTCTTGCAGAAATTTCCTGAAGAAAACCGGAAATTTTCTGCAAGAAATCCACTTTTTTTTTTTTCGCGTTTTTTTTAGCATTCTGCAAGCGTAATTAGCTTGCAGAATGCTAAAGTTTTCCAAGCGATCTGTAGCATCGCTTGGAAAACTGACTGACAAGTTGGTCATACTTGTCAAACATACTGTTTGAAAAGTGTGACCAACTTTTTACTATAGATGCTGCTTATGCAGCATCTATAGTAAAAGATAGAATGTTTAAAAAAAAAAAAAAATGGTTATACTCACCCTCTGCAGACAGCCGATCTCAGCGGGGTCCGTTCCTATAGATGCCGGTGTGGTTCAGGACCTTCGATGACGTCGCGGCTTGTGATTGGTCGCGTGAGTCACATGAGCGGTCACGCGACCAATCACAAGACAGCGACGTCATCACAGGTCCTGAACCACACTATCTATTGCGGCTGGGTGTCAGTACCAGGTGTCAGCTGTGATAATCAGCTAAGTGCCCGGAGCGGTCACAGACCAGCTCTGCCCTCAACTATTGTATCCTCACCCATCCCTTGTAGATTTTGAGCCCTGGCGGGCAGGGTCCTCTCCCTTCCTGTACCAGTTGATGACTTGTATTGTTTAAGGTTATTGTACTTGTTTTTTATGTATACCCCTCCTCACATGTAAAGCACCATGGAATTAATGACGCTATAATGTAATAATGTATCTGACATAAAAAAACACTATCCTCGTTAACTGGACACCCCCTTCTTTCCAGAGCCATAACTTTTTTTATTCTTCCATCAATATGGCCATGTGAGAGCTAATTTTTTTTGCGGGACGAGTTGTACTTTTGAACGATACCATTGGTTTTACCAGAAAACGGGAAAAAAAATTACAAGTGCGGTGAAATTGCAAAAAAATGCAATCCCACACTTATTTGTTTGGCTTTTTTGCTAGGTTCGCTAAATGCTAAAACTGACCTGCTATTACGATTATCCAGGTCATTACGAGTTCATAGACACCAAATATGTCTAGGTTCTTTTTTTTATGTAAGTGGTAAAAAAAAAATTCCAAAGTTTTCTTTAAAAAAAAAAAAAATTGCGCCATTTTCCGAGACCCATAGCGTCTCTATTTTTTTGTGATCTCGGATTGGGTGAGGGCTTATTTTTTGCATGCCAAGGTGACGGTATTAATAATACCATTGTGCAGCTATAATCTTTTGATTGCCTGTTTTTAATGCAACGTTACGGCGACCAAAAAAACGTAATTCTGGCGTTTTGTTTTTCTCGCCATGACATTTAGCGATCGGGTTAATCCCCTTTATTTTATTTTTTTTTATTTTTTTAATTGATCGATCAGGCGATTCTGAACTTGGCGATACCAAATATGTGTAGGGGATGATTTTATTTTTGTTTTATTTTGAATGGGACGAAAGGGGGGTGATTTGGCTATTGCAGGACATGTTAGCTGTTCAAAACTGCTGACAAGTCCCAGCTTTGAGGTGGGCTCACCGCAGGAGCCCATATCAAAGCAGAGGATACTGACAACGGATGTACTATCCCGTACGATGTCAGTAAGGCGTTAAAGGTAGGTTAATTTTAACATTGAGAGATAGAATATCAAAAATAAAATCCAGAAAATCACATTGTATAAATTATATAAATTTATTTGCATTTTGCACTGAGAAATAAGTATTTGATCCCCTACCAACCATTAAGAGTTCTGGCTCCTACAGACCAGTTTGACGCTCGTAATCAACTCATTACCTGCACTAAAGACAGCTTGTCTTACATAGTCACCTTTTATAAAAGACTCCATTAATCAGTCAGACTCTAACCTCTACAACATGGCCAATATCAAAGAGCTTTATAAGGCTATGTGCAGATTCGTGTATGGATTTTTCTGCACCGTTTTTGCAAAATCCGCAGGTAATGCGCACTGCGGATTACCTGCGGTTTTTGTGCGGATTCCACCTGCGACTTTACACCTGCGCATTCCTATTGAGGTGCAGGTGTAAACCGCTGCAGAAACCGCACAAAGAATTGACATGCTGTGGAAAATACAACGCAGCGTTTCTGCAGGGTATTTTCCGCACCATGGGCACTGCGGATTTGGTTTTCCATACGTTTACCTGGTACTGTACAACGCATGGAAAACTGCGGATCCGCAGCAAAATCCGCAACGTGTGCACATACCCCAAGGATGTCAGGGACAAGATCATAGACCTGCACAAAGCTGGAATGGGCTACAAAACCATAAGTAAGACGCTGGGAGAGGAGGAGACAACTGTTGGTGCAATAGTAAGAAAACGAAAGAAATACAAAATGACTGTCAATCAACATCGATCTGGGGCACCATGCAAAATCTCACCTCGTGGGGTATCCTTAAAGGGAACCTGTCACCTGAATTTGGCGGGACCACTTTTGGGTCATATGGGCGGGGTTTTCGGGTGTTTGATTCACCCTTTCCTTACCCGCTGGCTGCATGCTGGCCACAATATTGGATTGAAGTTCATTCTCTGTCCTCCGGAGTACATGCCTGCGCAAGGTCTTCAGACCTTAATCCCATAGAAAACTTATGGAGGGAGTTGAAGCTCAGAGTTGCCAAGCGACAGCCTCAAAATCTTAATGATTTAGAGTTGATCTGCAAAGAGGAGTGGACCAAAATTCCTCCTGACCTCATCATCAACTACAAAAAACATCTGACTGCTGTGCTTGCCAACAAGGGTTTTGACACCAAGTATTAAGTCTTGTTTGCCAGAGGGATCAAATACTAATTTCTCACTGCAAAATGTAAATAAATTTATAGAATTTATACAATGTGATTTTCTGGATTTTATTTTTGATATGGTCTTTCAATGTTAAAGTTAACCTACCCTTAAAATTATAGACTGTTCATGTCTTTTGTCAGTGGGCAAACTTACAAAATCAGCAAGGTATCAAATACTTATGTTCTCCACTGTATATATGAGTCACAACTGAAATAATTTGAGCATTCACCCGGTCCTTGCTAATGTGTTACTTTTATTCCATAGTAAGAGATGAAATCAAAAATATCTTAAAATGCAGGTGGCAGGGGAGTTATGCAGGTGAAAGAGCCTGACGGACCAATTCTTTCAGTTCTTGTGACTCGTATATATGTCCCAATGTACTGTTCATGCACAATATGACTGCATCCAATTGCTAGTTCGGTTGTGTTTACAGTACCTGACTATTGACAAGGAGGACAGTGATTGGCTGCATATAGAAGGCATAAGCGGTATAATTTATTCATTAAAAACAAAGCACACAGGACCTCCTGGAGTGACGGTGAATTTACTAGGTAAATGTAAGCTATTTTGACAACTTATGCCTTTCTCTACTTTGTAGCCATTAAAAAAAAAATGTCACACCTCTAAGGTACTGGCTACTTTAATAATAATAATAATTTTATTTATATAGCGCCAACATATTCCGCAGCGCTTTACAACTTATAGAGGGGACTTATACAGACAACAGACATTACAGCATAACAGAAATCACAGTTCAAAACAGATACCAGGAGGAATGAGGGCCCTGCTCGCAAGCTTACAAACTATGAGGAAAAGGGGAGACACGAGAGGTGGATGGTAACAATTGCTTTAGTTATTTGGACCAGCCATAGTGTAAGGCTCGGGTGTTCATGTAAAGCTGCATGAACCAGTTAACTGCCTAAGTATGTAACAGTACAGACACAGAGGCTATTAACTGCATAAAGTGTATGAGAACATGATGGAGGAACGTGATTATGTTGTTGTTTTTTATTAATAGGCCACACAGGGATAATTAGGTTAATGCGTTGAGGCGGTAGGCCAATCTGAACAAATGAGTTTTTAGTGCACGCTTAAAACTGTGGGGATTGGGGATTAATTGTATTAACCTAGGTAGTGCATTCCAAAGAATCGGCGCCGCACGTGTAAAGTCTTGGAGACGGGAGTGGGAGGTTCTGATTATTGAGGATGCTAACCTGAGGTCATTAGCAGAGCGGAGGGCACGGGTAGGTTGGTAGACTGAGACCAGAGAGGAGATGTAGGGTGGTGCTGAGCCATGGAGTGCTTTGTGGATGAGGGTAGTAGTTTTGTACTGGATTCTGGATTGGATGGGTAGCCAGTGTAATGACTGGCACAAGGTAGAGGCATCGGTGTAACGGTTGGCGAGGAATATGATCCTGGCAGCAGCATTCAGGACAGATTGGAGCGGGGAGAGTCTGGTAAAAGGTAGGCCAATTAGTAGAGAGTTACAATAGTCCAGACGAGAATGAATAAGTGAGACAGTAAGAGTTTTTGCAGAGTCGAAAGTAAGAAAAGGGCGAATTCTGGAAATGTTTTTGAGATGCAGATAAGAAGAGCGAGCCAGTGATCGGATGTGGGGGGTGAATGAAAGCTCGGAATCAAGGATGACTCCAAGGCAGCGGGCATGTTGCTTTGGAGTAATGGTGGAACCGCACACAGAGATGGCAATGTCGGGCAAAGGTAGGTTTGTAGAGGGAGAGAACACGAGGAGTTCAGTTTTTGACAGGTTCAGTTTCAGATAGAGGGAGGACATGATGTTAGAGACAGCGGTAAGACAATCACTGGTGTTTTCTAAAAAGGTCGGCGTGATAACAGGAGAAGAGGTATATAATTGGGTGTCGTCAGCATAGAGATGGTACTGGAAACCAAATCTACTGATTGTTTGTCCAATAGGGGCAGTATACAAAGAGAAGAGGAGGGGGCCTAGGACTGATCCTTGAGGAACCCCAACAGTAAGGGGAAGGTGAGAGGAGGAGGAACCAGCAAAACAAACAGTGAAGGATCGGCCAGAGAGATAGGAGGAGAACCAAGAGAGAACGGTGTCCTTGAGGCCGATGGAGCGGAGCATAGTGAGGAGGAGCTGATGATCCACAGTGTCGAATGCTGCGGAGAGATCCAAGAGAATTAGCATGGAATAGTGACCATTAGATTTAGCTGTTAGTAGGTCATTAGAGACTTTAGTGAGGGCAGTTTCAGTAGAGTGTAAAGAGCGGAAACCAGATTGAAGAGGGTCGAGAAGAGAATTATCTGAGAGATAGCGGGTAAGACGGGAGTGGACCAGGCGTTCCAGGAGTTTAGAGATGAAGGGAAGATTAGAGACAGGTCTATAATTAGCGGCACAATTTTGATCGAGGGAGGGCTTTTTAAGTAGTGGATGTATGATGGCATGCTTAAATGAGGAGGGAAAAATACCGGAAGTGAGGGAAAGGTTGAATATTTTTGTTAGGTGAGAGGTGACAGCCGGGGAAAGGGACTGGAGGAGATGCGACGGAATGGGGTCGCTGGTGCAAGTGGTCGGGCGAGAAGATGCAAGGAGCCTGCTTACTTCTTTACCTTGTTTGTTTGTTTTTGGGTTTTTTTTTAAATGAATGGCTATAAAGAGTAATTGTCATGTTGTTGTTTTTCTCCTACATCACAAAGTACACATGAAAATAAGAAACTTTGTAATTTTATCTTATTAGAGAAATCTGGTTCTTTCTCCCCATTGATCTTTAATTCTCAAAACTCTCATTTCACCAGTGAAATGGGTCTTTAGATTAGACAAATTTTCCCATTACTGAGATGGGAGATGGCAATTGGTGCTCATAAAGTTCTATTGAGAACAGTAACTGTTGTTTCAGGAGAACGTTTTGCAGAATGTCTGTGTCTGTCCCTACAGTAGATCCTCCTTCCCTATTCTCTGGTCATAGAATGTTATAAGCACCTACTGTTATCCACTGTTTCATTAATGGGGAAATCTGTCCTTACTGAATACAGATTTTATACCTGAATTTGAGAGGAGAACATCAGTCCAGGTGGAGAAATAAGCAGATTTATGAGAAGAGACTATTTAAATAAAAGTTGGATAATGTAATACTCCTGTGAAATCTGTTCCCTGTGTACTTTAGATTAGACTCACTGTGTAGTGGATTAAAGTAGATTATGTGCACTATATATAAAGCATTAGTACTTTTCTCTTCCTTTTACTTATCTTTGTCATATATTTTTCTTTTTAGTTGAACAATTGTGCCACATGTAATTAAAATACTCACTATGTGTTTACAATGTCTGACACGATGCATCTATGGATTATGTATTTTCATTTTTCATGGTTATTTAAAAATGCTGGATTTTCAGTTGTATGATTTATTTGGCTTCTTTTGTGCTTTACAAATGCAATACATTGTATGACTGAAGTTCTTTTTAGGTAGGCCTAACTTATTTTATTTTTATTTAATTTTTGAAGATTAAGTATAAAATAAGATTATTTGGTTGATCTTTCTTTTTAGACCAAGACTTTATTCTTCAGTAAAGCTGAAGCAAATCAGTGGACAGGTATGAAAATATTTTTTACTTTTATATGAACATTGTTTTTGTAGAAAACATAAGTGGACATTTGCAGCAAACATTTACATATGCAGTATGAACGAGTTTTTCAGACCAAGCCCATGAAGTATCTGACTTCCTGGGAGATATATAAAAAATAAACACATTTTAAATGAATATCTAAACCGTATGTTTATAAAAGCTATGCATTCTTAACCAGTTCTAGATTGGGCCATTTTCAATCAGGCTCTTATTTGGGGGGGTCGGTTTTAGAGGAGCTATCACATTTTTCTGGGTTATTCAAATATGTTTAGCCTCCTTTGCGTGATGTTTGGGACCAGTGATGAGCGAATATACTCGTTACTCGAGATTTCTCGAGCATGCTCAGGGGTCCTCCGAGTATTTTTTTTATGGCTCGGAGTTTTAGTTTTTCTTGCCGAAGCTGAATAATTTACATCTGTTAGCCAGCATAAGTACATGTGGGGATGCCTGCTAGATGTAAATCATTCAGCTTCGGTGCTAAAAACTAAATCTCCGAGCCCTAAAAAATACTCTGAGAACCCCCGAGCATGCTCGAGAAATCTCGAGTAACGAGTATGTTCGCTCATCACTATTTGGGACCTAATTTGTGTTTTTTCATTTTAATGGCACAAATTGCCATTTTTTTTTGTTTGTTTTTATAGCGTGGTCTAGTAGTGGCTTTTTTTTAGTTTATTTTTGTATTTTTCTTGTTTTGCCTTTATTTATTTTGTATGTTTCACCCATCATTTTCCCCCATAAAGTCAATGAAGACCTTCTTGGGATGGGGTTTTCCAAATTCATTTATAGGGCCATTGTAAGGTTTTGGGGTTTTTTTAAATAAAAGGAATTTCTGCAATTTTGTGTGCTTAGGTTTTTGTTTTTTTAATAGCCCTACCACATTTTTTTTCTTCTTTTATGTGAATTATTTATGTACATTTATTTTTTTTTATATTAGGAACTAGACTTTGTGACTGTCCGTAAAGATACAAGACTGGTGTAAAGTACTTCCTCCAAATGTATCAGCAAAGTTTGTTTGGTAGAAAATATCTGATGAAGGAATATGTGAACCAGCCTTGTCCATCAGCCTTTTCCAACTAAAAAGCATCTTTCTCAAATGAAGTGTTGTTCATTGGGGGTGGCAGATGGAGCTGTCTGGTCACTTGTTCTTCCTTCAGCTGCTATTTTGAGAACTGGAGTGTCTTAGAGACAAGCAAATCGCTTTTAGGGCTCCTTTTCACTTGCGACATATGGCCATGTCTCGCAGGTTAAAACCCTCCTCTGGCGCCGCCACTTGAAAGCGGAGCGTGTGGCTCCATGTGTTGCTGTGCGGCCGCAAGCTTCGCTCTGGAGTGCCGGCGCCAGAGGAGGGTTTTAACCTGTGAGACTCGGATGTATGTCTCGCAAGTGAAAAGGAGCCCTTACAAGAAAGATTAGATTTTCCTAAATCCTGAATTTTTTTTTTTTTTTGTGATTCACTTTGTGCAATTGAACCAAAATGGTGGCTGGCCGCCACTTTGCTGATTTATAGGGGGCCAGAAAATGGTTGCAAAACATTAAAGGGATTCTGTCACCCCCTGGACAAATTTTAAACTATTACTATGGTTAAACCAGTCTTACCAGTATGCCTCATAGCTGCTGTGTAGATGTTGAGAAAAGCCCTTTTAATGTTATATGTTAGTGATTTCTTCCAGGCTCTGGGGCATGCGGTAAGAAATCCCTGCCTCCTCTCTATTATAATAGCACCCCCCTCCCATGCACGTCACACTGACTGTGACATGTAGTTGCGGCGATGTAATCCCTCACATGTGTTGTCCACTCATGCGGTTATGGGTACCTTGGTGTAGAGTCTTCATTGCTTGCGCACAAGATCGAAGATCATAAGATTTTCTCAGTACAGGAACATTTTATTTAAACACATTGAAATTGGGGAAGTTATTATTATTTCAAGATCTATTGATTTAAAATGAACTTTTGTTCTTGAGAAAACCCCTTTAAACAAAACTCCACTTGAGGCTTCGGGCAATGCATTTGTGGTGTCAGTGGCCTACTCATGTAGGAAGCAATGCACATAGTTAAAGGGAACCTTTCACCTCGTTTTTAGTTACTGTATGAAACTGGCCCCGGTGTGATGTTATGCAGTGTGCGTCACTCACCTGTTTTTGTCAAAGAAAACCTCCAAGTATTAGGTTTAAAAAAAAAAAAAAAAAAAGTTTATATCATTATGGGATTCCCTCACATACCTTTTCTTTCAGTCATAGGGGTGGTGACTTTATCTTTTCAGTCATATATCATTCGGTGTACTCTTGAAATTGGCACACCCACAGCATTGCATTTGATTGCCGTGACTGACCCGAAGTCCCGGCAGCCACGTATCAAATTCTGCTCCGGAGCCGCTCTGAGTTAGTGGCCACATGATGCGTGAGTGCGCGCACTACTGTGTCCCCCTGCTCTTTGTGCTCCAGGAGCGGATAGGCAGTGCACATGCACGGGATTTGATACGTGGCCAGTCACTTCGGGGCCAGTGAAGGCAATCAAATGCAATCCTGAGGATGGGCCTAATTTCAAAATTACTCTGAATTAATGATTCGTGGCTGAAATGATAGTCACCACCCCTAACTGAAAGAAAAGATATGTGAGGGAATCGTCTAATAATATAAAGTGGTTTTTTTAAACCAAATACTTACAGCTTTTCTTTGACAAAAATATGTTCGTTATGCACATTCCATCACTAACAGCGCACTGGGGCCAGTTTTATAGCTAAAAACAGGATGGACAAAAAGCAGTACATAAAAGGCCATAGGGAGCTGTGCAGCAGACTGGTCTTAAAGGCTGTGGCGCTGGGACAGGTGAACGGTGAGATGAGCATTTTTGTTTGTTTGGGTTTTTTTTAGCAAGCCCTCAGGACATATTGAGTCACATAAAATTTACAATAAATTTTAAATTCCTGGAAAAATGAAGCAAACAGTTGAATTAGCGCAGCATATCTGCAAAAATTCTAACATGAAATAAATTGTCACTAACCCTGTAATACTTGTGCATCAGTAAGTCATGCAGTAGATAAAATAAAGCTAGAATGACCAGTCCCATTTACATTTAAATGTCATGGTTTATTAGAATGGCTTATGAAGACTCTTGTTTAGGCCTCTTGCACATCTGTGTTAAAAATGAATTCCTAGGGATTCATGGGACCTTCATCTAATAAACATCTGGTTTCAGATCTGATTATTATTAATTGTGTTGTACAGAACTGTTCTTTGCTAGAAGTATTGCAGTGAATAGTTAATTGCAGCAATAATGGAAATAGAATGGTTTACACTTCCATTTGTGTGCTAACCTCATTTTACAAGAAATGTCATAAAATGTCACTAGTCTTTCATCTGAAAGTCTGTAAACTCAATATTTCGCAACTAGATGCCACTTGCAAGTTTACAATATTTTGACTAAGCAATGGGGATAATTAATTAGTATTAGATATTCCTTTGTTTATTGTGTGTGTATAATAATAGTTGAGTTGGTTCACATAAATGTGACGATTACTAATTGAGATTAATATCTGCAGGAGGAAAAAACTGGCTCTCATGTTGATGCAACAGCTGAAAGGTAAATAACATGTTCTGCTCTTGAACTTTCAAAGTAACATTAAAGTTCTAGTTCCTGTTTAATGTAGTTTTAACAGCTAATAAAAAAAGGATCTATTATATTTTAAAGTCTTAAGTTTGCAAAACAGATTCTTCTGTATCTCTAAAGAAAACACAACTTGTCTTGAATTTGTAGAGCCTTATAACATTTTTTAATCTACTCTGATTAAATGCTAAAAATAATGCAACCAGATATAATTGTATTGCATTTCAACAACTGTGTAGAACCTTACAGTATGCAAATAAAAAGGACACACAGACCCTAAATAAAAAGCTATATCGGTTGTACATACAAGAGGCATCTGTGATGCAAAATAACAGTTTACAGAGTCTAAAAACATTGACGAACAAGTCATACATTAATGCAAAATACCATGAAAAGTAATATTAAAAGCAATTAATAGATCATATTAAGCTTAAATAACATTGTGCATCAAATCTGTACATCCCAAGAGTTTATTCACTCTGCGGATTCAAGTGCCTGGACACTGGTATCAAATACCCAAGACCAGTTCTATATTCACTTATTCAGACAAGACCAAGCAGACACTTTTTCAGTGCTCTAGACTCTCTCCTCTGCTAGCAGCACTTCCCCACATTGTGTACATTGTAACTTCCTCCTCACCATTTTTGCATCACAACAGCTCACCACAATACAGTTCTCACCTGTTCCCCACCATTACATCTATCCTTTCATGCACTATTTTCTTCTCCCTTAGGATATGTGCACACGTTGAGTAATTGGCAGCGCTTTGGACGCAGCACATGTCCACGTCGTCCAAAGCACTGTCGTCTATAGAACGCAGGTGAATCCGCATGTGTTTATTGAACCATGTGGAATCGCTGCATCCAATACATTGTACAGGTGACAGTTATCTTGTGAAGGCTCCCCTCTGCAAGATAGACGTGCTGCGGTCTGTAAAAAAATGAGCCGCATGTCCGCCTCCGCCGGTGAGCTGCGTATGTCAGTGCACGCACAGTGGACATGTGATTTCTTGAAATCCCATCCAGTGTGCTGTAACATCTGGATGCTGCGGATTGAACGCTGTGCAAGTACGCAGCGTCTAACCCGCAGCGGTTTACTTATCGTATGCACATACCCTAACAGAACCAGTCTCCTTTTTTTTTTTCCCCTGTACAGCACAATTAAACTTCCCCCACCCATCCCAAATTTGAAGCATTATCCTATTCACTGCCAGCAGCTCAGCTGTTTTCTTTTCCCTTGTTGTTTGTGTTGCAAGAGCACGCTTGGACTGGCCCACAGGAGAATCCTCTGGTGGGCCCCTGTGCAAGAGTGGACCACCATCCTCTTACATGAGCAGCACTTGGCACAATGTACTTGAATCACAATGTACAAACATCTTATTCATTTAACAATCTACCCGGTTCATTGTTATACAAGTTTGGGATTAAAGGGAACCTGTCACCTCGTTTTTTCGGTATGAGATAAAAATACTGTTAAATAGGGCCTGAGCTGTGCATTACAATAGTGTACTTTGTGGACCCCGATTCCCCACCTATGCTGCCGAAATACGTTACCAAAGTAGTCGTTTTCGCCTGTCAATCAGGCTGGTCAGGTCGGATGGGCGTGGTGTCTTCCCCCAGATCTTGCGTAGTTTTCCGTTGGTGGCGTAGTGGTGTGCGCATGTCCAAGGTCCCGAATCCTGCACAGGGGTGTGAAAATAGCAGCAATGTCCGTTATTCCATTGGTGGTCGGTGGGCGCGGCCATCTTGCTTTGGCCGCGCGTGCGCAGAAGCGGCGCTCTGCTGGCCGCGGCTTCAGGAAAATGGCCGCGGGCATCCGCGCGTGCGCAGATGGCTATCGCGGCGGCCATTTTCGTGAAGCCGAGATGCGAACTCGGCTTCACGAAAATGGCCGCCGCGATAGCCATCTGCGCACGCGCGGATGCCCGCAGCCATTTTCCTGAAGCCGCGGCCAGCAGAGCGCCGCTTCTGCGCACGCGCGGCCAAAGCAAGATGGCCGCGCCCACCGACCACCAATGGAATAACGGACATCGCTGCTATTTTCACACCCCTGTGCAGGATTCGGGACCTTGGACATGCGCACACCACTACGCCACCAACGGAAAACTACGCAAGATCTGGGGGAAGACACCACGCCCATCCGACCTGACCAGCCTGATTGACAGGCGAAAACGACTACTTTGGTAACGTATTTCGGCAGCATAGGTGGGGAATCGGGGTCCACAAAGTACACTATTGTAATGCACAGCTCAGGCCCTATTTAACAGTATTTTTATCTCATACCGAAAAAACGAGGTGACAGGTTCCCTTTAAGAATAATGTCACATTTGCATGTAGCTGAAAAGTGGGGCCCTGGAATTAGTTACTGGTGGGCCCTTGCCACCCCAGTCCAAAACTGTGCAAGAGCCTTACAAAGCTCTCACAAAGGCATCAATCACATGTCCGTGCATCAACACTTGAATAAATTATAACGGTGTCATCAGTGTATGGTGCGTGTGTCCATTTATACCATCACTGTGTCACAAAGTGCTTTTCATGGATATATAAAGATATAAATTACATTACAAAGCTTTTCCTATCCTTTTCAATGTTGGCATATGAATGGCATCCATATTTGTACGTGTTTTTCACAGACTCGTATTGGCCTTTGGCACCTGTGCTATTGAAAAAAAAAGACATGTCTCCATGAGTTTTGGGGTATGTGCACACGTTGCAGATTTGCCTATGGAATTTTCTGCACAGAATACCCATGGCTCAATCCCAGGCTATGAATATCAGCCCACAGCTGTCTGCATAGCCTTTACTGGCTATTAAAATAGGGGATCCACCCCAAAAAATGACGTGGGGTCCCCCTATATTTTGTAGCCAGAAAGGCTACACAGACAGCTGTGGGCTGATATTCATAGCCTAGGAAGGGACAAAAAATAAAAAAATAAAAAAAAAAACCAACAGTATACTACCTGACCTAGTCCCTCTTTAATAATGATTATCCCACAACGATCTCCCCCATAGAGCTGTCACATCAGCAGATGTGACCGCTCTATAGGCCTCCGATGACCCACTGACCAGAGATAACCCTCCCGCAGTGTGTCAACGGAGATAAGCCTCTCGCTTTATGGCACTATAGCGTGAGAAAATGTGCACAGCGTTTTTGAATCTCACGTTGTAGTGCTGCAAAGTGACAGGTGAACTCCGGTGACCTGTTGGCTGCGGAGTGATACAATGTGAAGGATTATCTCCATCATTGTATCACTGGAGAGCTGTCGCATCAGCTGATGTGACAGCTCTCCACGGGGGATCGTTGTGGGACAATCGCATTAATTGGATTACGTTGGACACGGAGTATATTGTTGGTTTATTTTAATTTTTTTTCAGGTGAGCGAGGGCTTCGGGGATTAGGTGTACATGGTGAATATGAACTATATATGTACTGTTTTTTTTTTTTTTGTTTTTTTTCTTCTACATTCAACACATTAGCCAGATGATGGGACTACTACTGTCCCATCATTGGCCAATGTGTAAATCACTGTCACTGTAGCAGGCATAGCCAGATGGGACTTGTAGTCCCAGCGGACAATGCCCACACACTCACTCACACACACTCACACACACACACACTCACACACTCTCACTCACACACACACACACACACTCACACTCTGACACAGCCCCGGCAAACCCCTGGACAGCCTGCAGACCCACAGACACGTACACAGTCCCTGCCCACACTCTTCCCTCCTCCCGGGCCGCAGCGTTTCTCGCACTCGCATCCGCAGCGAAACCGCAGATCTTTTTTACATCTGCGGGTTTGCTGCGGATTGGCCTGACACAATGGAAGTCAATGGGTGCAGAAACGCTGCAGTTCCGCACAAAGAATTGACATGCTGCGGTAAAAAACCCGCTGCGAATCCGCTCATTTTTTTTTTTCCGCAGCATGTGCACAGCGTTTTTGAATTTCCCATTGATTAACATTGTGTGCACAACGCACTACGGATTTAAGGCAATTCCGCGCGTCCAAAAACGCAGCAGAAACGCATCAAAAAACGCATTGTGTGCACATACCCTAACACGGTCCGTGTAATAGCATGGAACTGTGAATAGCTGCATATGTTATAATGGATTTGTGTTCTATCTGTGAATGAAACGTACCCAACGAGTCCATGCCAATGAGACTTAATAGGCTATTGCCTCTCAGCACTTAGATGTAAGAGGAGAATCATTGTATCACAAGTCTTGCAACCACACAGTTCACAAAGCAAGGGTGGGCAGCACACAGACCACTATTTAATCATTTGAAATATCCCTATGGCAAATAATTTTGTTTTTAATTGCACCATCTTAGAATTGTAATAAGTGGAGTAAGTTCCATAAGTTTACAATACGACGTATTTTGTTAGAGAAACATTTGTTAGCATTTTTGTGAAGGAAGAAACCCAGGAAATTTTGTTCCTGCCAGTTGAAAAAAAAAATTGATAACCGAAGATTGTAGTTTCTCATTATCTTAAACAAAATACTAATTTGGAATAAAAAAAAGTTTTTTGTTTTTTTTAGCTTAAAAATTTTAAAAAATGGCAATAAAGAATAAAATAATCAGCTGTGTCGATAAAATCTGTGTAGATAAGTTGTATGAGACATGAAGTAAATAGCTAAATTATATTTGGGAAAGTTGTCCAGAATAGGAAAGACATGGCTGCCATATGTGTACATGGGTTGTTTGGT
This sequence comes from Ranitomeya variabilis, assembly GCF_051348905.1. Lineage (NCBI taxonomy): Eukaryota > Metazoa > Chordata > Amphibia > Anura > Dendrobatidae > Ranitomeya > Ranitomeya variabilis. The sequence goes on along the minus strand of NC_135236.1, from coordinate 218,889,607 downwards.
AATGAAGCTGCACTCCATTGAAGTGAATAATTCCCAGCTGCAATACTAAACACAACCTGTAGACTGACGGGTGCTGTTTTTAAAATAAGCCAGATATGTTTTTAGAATCCTGGACACGCCTTTTAAGTGCTTAAAAGGAAGACTCCTTCAAAAATAACTTTCTATTTAACTTATGTTCTGTGGGAAAAATATAGATGATGTTTGAGTTATTTTTGTTAGCAGAATTTTTTTGGGTGCTTTTTTTTATATCTTATGGAATACACTTCACTTTTAGCTAATAATCGTGTATTACTCTTTTAGTATGGAAGACGAGCACAAACCAGAGGCTACGAAGAAAGAGGACAATTCATGTGAAAGCAATATGACCTCTCTAGACCATACAAGTACATTAAGTAACACAGACAATATGTTTGTGCGGCAGGTAAATCTCAAGGCAGCCACTGAATCTCCAGGCAGCTGCTCTCCAAAATCCGAAAAAGTTCAGCCAAAAGACTTGTATAATAAAGATGACTGTGACATGGTGCAAGAGAAGATATGTTCTGAAGCGACTAATACAGAACTAAGTGAACCCACACATAGCAAAAATGTTTCAACCGAGAAAGCTGATTTGTGTTTGGTGCTGAAAGAAGGTCTTGCAGATTCAGATCTTGCTGGTGATGATGCTGAGTTTAAGCAATATTTAACTAAGCAAGCTCCAGATTCTGTAGGTTCTGACATTAGTGAGCCAAGTAGCATTCACCTGGATCCATTAACTCCTTCAGAGGTATTAGAGTATGAAGCTACAGAAATCCTGCAGAAAGGGGCTATTGTTGCATCGCAGAAAGGTGGAACTGGAGAGCAAGGAGAAGACAATACAGACAGTAGTGCGAATATAACTGTTACGAAAAAAGAGGAACCTGAAGCAGAAGCCGGTTTGTAAATGTCAAGAAGAGCTGTAGACATTCCTCCAGATGCCCTACTGACTTGATGGCAATTATATGAATAGTGGCCTGATGTAAGTTAAGTTGTAGATGAATGGGCTATTTTTCCAGGTGACTGCCATAAAGCAGTATTGCCCTGTTAAAGCAAGACAAGGAAACAAAAAGGACTGTTTTGTACCAACTTATTTTTTACATCAGTGTTCTTATTTTATTTTTAGGGCAGCTAAGCAGTATTGAAACATCTTAGGAAATATGTTTTAAGTTGGCTAGGTCAGAATGTGTTCATTATGCTAGAATCATATGTACCAGGAATAATTCTTTTATATACCATTCGTGTTTTTCCAAGAGAAGTAATACACTTTACAAGGTAAATGTCATGTAAAGGAGTTTTCTTTTTAGTTTTGAGTAAGTCATCATACCTAATTTTACAAGATTTTATTTGTTGAGAAAACAAAACTATGCACCTGAACTGGTGTAATCCTGCCAGCCTAATCTTATCTTGTTTTAAACTTTCAATGAAAGTGCAAAAAATACATTATTGACATGTTTTTGTATATAGTTATAAATATATATATATATACATATATATGTAGGATACATTCGTACTGGAGTCGTACATTCTTTGGAATATGAATCATGAAGACCAAGTATTATACTCTAATTCAGAGCACATAAGCTCAAGATAGTACCTAGTTGTCAAAATGACAGGATAAACCTCTTTTAATACCCTTAACTTTATTGCTTTTTGCAATAAAAATGTCATCCATTTTAAATTCTAGAAATAGTAGTGTCTGTGCCCTTGTGAACATGAATACAACACACACGTCATGTTAAACAAAAGTAGCCAAAAAAGACATATGACAAGAATGGCTGCTAATGTGACAAGTAGGGTTGAGCGACTTTTGCTTTTTTAGGATCGAGTCGGGTTTCGTGAAACCCGACTGTCTCGAAAGTCGGTTCGTGTGAAATCGGACGATTATTGTGAAAAGTCGGGGAGCTGGCCGAAACACGAAACCCAATGCAAGTCAATGGGGATTTTTTTTTTTCTTTTCTCTCCCTCTCCCTCTCCCTCTCCCTCTCCCTCCAAAGTTTGTGATTCACTGTGCAAATCGCTATATCCCAAACGTTAACCCCTGTGATGCCGCACAAAGCAAGCCGGAACCTATGTCATCACGCTGCCCACACTCCTTCATTGGCTGAAAAAATGGCGGGGAAAGCGTCATATGAAACGCGACTTTGGCGCGAAGATCGCCGACCGCATGGCCGATCCCACGGTCGGGTTTCATGAAACCCGACTTTGCTGAAAGTCGGCGACTTTTGAAAATGTCCGATCCGTTTCGCTCAACCCTAGTGACAAGCCTTATCCACACAAATATAAGGGACATAAAAAACCCATTTTATATCATTGTTGCCAACATTGCTTAAAGTGAAGCTCTGATATGGATGTGGACCATATTAAAGGAACACTAAACCAATAAATGAATATTGAAATAACAACCCCAATTAAAGAAAAGGTGGGATGTTGTGTAAAATGTAAAGAAAACAAGAATGCAATGATTTCGAAATTTTATAGCCATATTTTATTCACAATAGAACACAGATCAAAAGGTAAAGGTTTTTTGTTTTTTTTATGAAATGGAAAAATGTCTACTTTAGAAATTTGATGGCAGCAACACATCTCATAAAAGTTCTTACATCGTTAACAAAAGTCTTGAAAAGTGAATGGTACTAAAGAAAAACAGCTGGATTTTCAATTAAGTCACATGACTGTGGAAAAAACTAGCATGTTAGAGAGGCACTAACCTGTGAAGAACTGCATTTAAAAATTGGGGAACAATATCAGACAATGTGACCTCAATGTAAAAGTGCAAAGACTTTGAATATTTTTATGGTGTTTTTTAATTTATATGTTGGGATATTCACAATTTCTGGAGAAATCCATCTGCATAATGGCCAAGGCCAACAGTCACTTTTGGATGCTTGTGCTCTACAAACCCAAATGCAGCTCTGCATTAAAAATGGGTATGAGTCAGTCATGCAAATTACTCCATGGGCTCAGAATATCAGAATACTTGCAGAAATCATTATCTGTGAACATAGGTTTCTGTGCAATCCACAAATGCAAGTTAAAACAATATCATGCGAAGAAGAAATTGTATATAAAGAAAATCCAGAAGCGCTGATGTCTTCTCTGGACCAATGCTCTGGTTATATGAATCAAAATTTGAAATTCTATATAGAAACCAGGATGCCATACCCTGCTGACTGCATAGTTCAAAAGCCTTAATCTCTGATGGTATTTGACTGCACTAGTATCCATTTCATGGGCAGCTTACACATGTTGAAAGGCACCATGCATGCTGAGCATTATATGCCTGCATCCATCACAGTGCATGACTTTGCAGCAGAAGTGTTTGGGTGTTGAATTGTCCGCCTGTAGTCCAGACCTTTTACTAATAGAAAATATTTGTCGCGTTATGAAATGAAAAATTCATCAAAGAACCAAGGACTTCCCAGATGTTTACAGACAATTGTAAAAAGAAGAGATGCTATGCAAAGGTAGATGTTGCCCTCTCCCAACATTTTTTAATATGTGATAACTTTTTCAAGTGAAATAGATCTTGGATCCGAAGATGAAGGTTAGACATTTTTCAATGTTCTGTTGTGAATAAGTATTGCTGTACGAGATTTCTAGACAAAAGTTTCCTAATCCAAATTAGGATAAAAAATAAAATCAGGAGAGCAGGTGGTTAAATATATACCATACATTTCATTTTTGTGCTTTAGTTTTTCTTTCTGAATGGATTTATGCTATTATAATTGAAATAGGTTTAAGAGAAGCCAATAGTGTGGCAGGAGACCAGCAACAGAAAGGGGCAATTTACATACCTGCTGCATAGTATCAGTTAAAAGTAACCATAACCTTTATTGACATTGTGGCAGCACCACTTTGTACTCGTAAAAAAGAAAATCTACAGTGGCAAATGCTAAATAGAAAGCTCTTTCATTACAATATACTGTATGCTTTGCTAGGCCTCCAATTTGTAACTTCATACTAAAGGCCCATTTACACGGTTGAATCGGTGATCGACCATACAAAATCGTCATTTCTGATCTTCGGGTCATTGACCGTACTGCTGAACCAGCAAACTGCTTGTTCATTGGCTGACTGGATCCTTT